>NC_140211.1:52441881-52584381 GCF_951802725.1 Rutilus rutilus | reverse complement strand
CTATTCCAATGACTCCGAAGCTGTTCGGTTAAGGTAAAAAAGTTACTTAGTTCACCTTTAAGTTCATTATAATGTCAGACTGGTTCTTAGACCAACAGGTTTAGGTTTGGTATCTGGGTCTTGAAGTTTGGGTTTAGCCTGAATCTGAGGTTAGTTTTAGTTTGGGTCTTAAGGTTGTGTGTGTGTGTGATATTGATCTGTATCTGGTCTTGACTCTAACTCTGTGCATCACTAGGATTTTAATATGGGCTGTGAAATCCCTGTTAGACATGAGGGTGTTAATGAAGGTTGAGATGTTATAAGATCTGTCTCTTTCTCTCTCTCTCTCAGATGTGATCAAGCTTCAGTTGGTGGATGCTGGTTTGGTGGAGTGTCTTCTGGAGGTGGTGGCTCAGACGGTGGACAGCGACAGGGAGGAGGACGTGGCTCAGCTCAAGACGTCCTCAGACCTCATGGTCCTTCTGCTGTTGGGAGGTACAGGACCAAAACTCTGGCAGCACTTAAATAACCCTTAAATAAACAGTTTGAGGTACATTACGTCATTTCCTCAGCTTGAATAAAGCAAGCAGGGCCTTATAAAACTTAATGACATGGTGTCAAGCTGTGATCTCATACTGTATGTATAATGAATGGAAATTTCTATTCCCAAGAACGTTTTATATAGTTTCCCAGCAGTTATATAAGCTCATTATTGGCCATATAGGGATGCACGTCCTTTTACTTAGTAAAGGTAAGGGTGAAGTGGGGCCTTTCTGGCAGATGTATTTTTCACTTCATCAATATTAAACACTAGCTGAATACCTGATACCTTTTCCAACCTCACATACACTACCATTCAAAAGTTTGGGGTTGGTAAGATTTTTAAATGTTTCTTATTATAAAATTGTGAAATATTTTTTACAATTTCAAATATCTCTTTTCTATTTGAATATATTTTAAAATGTAATTCCTGTGATGCAAAGCTGTATTTTCAGCATCATTACTCCAGTCTTCAGTATCACATGATCCTTCTGAAATCATTCTAATATGATGATTTGATGCTCTAGAAATGTTATTATCAATGTTGAAAACAGTTGTGCTGGTTAATATTTTGTGGGGGGAAAAGAACAAAAAGAGTCAAAATTCTATCATGAATAATAGAACCTTTAAAAGAACAGCATTTAGTTGAAATATAAATATTTTTTAACATTATAAAAGTCTTTACTGTCGGTTTTTTATCAATTTAATGCATCCTTCCTGAATAAGTGTTAATAAAAGAAAAAAAAAAATTACTGTTCCCCAACATTTTGAAGAGTATTGTATATTCTGTCATTGCAAACATGATAATCATCCAGATTGTAAAGTGCGTTTCTCTCTCAGCTCTTCATTACAAAGAAGTCAGGAAGGTTTCTTGTTCACGTCCCATATCAGATTTATTAGCCATACTGCTATAAAAAGGAAACTAAAATAAGGTAAAAATCGGTTCAAAGATTTTTTTTTATAGAATTTCCTTTGTTAAATCAACTTTTTCTCTACATCTGAGCTAAGTTTAGCCAAACTGTCTGTTACAGGGCAGACCATAGTTTAAGAAACATGATTTCACTCAAATCTCAATTTTGGAAAAATGCTAATATGCATTTTCTTTTGTAGTGTGCCATAAGTTCACTTCACTTTCTCTTTAATAAAATGCAGATTATCCGTGATGTATTATCACAACCAGCCAAAACCTAATACTGGTTCATTGAATAGTTTAACCTAGTTGGTTTCCATCTTAAAGGCGTTGTAATCTGTCTCATTCTCTCATGTTACTGTATTTGTGTTGTGTTTGCAGTCACGTGTGATGTGTTTTCCTGTAGATGAGTCGATGCAGAAGCTGTTTGAGGGTGGTAAAGGCAGTGTGTTTCAGAGGGTTCTCTCATGGGTGCCCTCCAACAACCACCAGCTCCAGCTAGCGGGAGCGCTAGCCATCGCTAACTTTGCCCGCAATGGTAAGACCTCAGGCCTACAAGAGCTTGGAGGATCGTGTGGTCACTGTGTTCAGATTGTGAATACATTTTTCTTTTTTTGTGTACAGATGGAAACTGCATCCACATGGTAGACACTGGTATCGTACAGAAGCTTCTTGAGCTGTTAGACAGACATGTTGAAGAGGGGAACGTCACGGTGCAGCACGCCGCCCTCAGCGCTCTGAGGAACCTGGCCATTCCGGGTCAGTCTGAAATTTCACTCAATCATTGAATGATTCACCAACCTCTGCATAAGTGTCTTAAAACTAAATCTGCATCATTTCCCCTGTCTTCCCCAGTGGTCAACAAGTCTAAGATGCTCTTGGCTGGTGTTTCGGATGTAGTGCTGAAGTTCCTTAAATCCGAGATGCCACCAGTCCAGTTCAAGCTCCTGGGAACATTACGGATGCTCATCGACACACAGGGTATTTATTAACCGACCACGATTCTGAAAACAAAACGTTTAAAAATATCTATAGATAGTCCCGCCCCAGAATCATGCCAGTGTTGCTGTGCTGGACTGGTTGTGATGCTCAAACAAAATTTGCGTTAAAATTACACGCTTACCTATAATTTAGACTATATATAAACTTAAAAAACGTCATGAAATGACTCGTTGATTGATGTTTTCTTTTCTGTATTAACTACTTGCTGCTTGCTGTTGATGTTATATTAGGGGGTGGGGCATTTCCATTCTAAAGAGAATTTGATTGGACACAAATGTGGCCACGCCCATGAGTGCAGGATGTGTCATCAATATTTTTGGTTTGTTTTTTTCTGAAAGAGAAAAGCTGCATTCTAATGTTTGTCCCTGTTGTTACTATGAACTTGAAACTTTTAAAAATAATTTTCATTAGCTGAAATAGAATCTAAATATTATATTATTTATATTTATTTGTATTTATATCATTATTTTAAGATGGGAAAACAAATTAGAAATGTTGCCTTTGCAACTAACTGAAATAAAAAATTTTTTGGTTGATTACTAAAACTAAAACTGAAATAAAAAATAAATTAAAGCTAAATAGAAATATAAGACATAAGAAAACTGAAAAAAGCACATAATAAAAAAAGACTGAAATATAAACTAAAATTAAGATGAAAACAAAATATAAAATAAAAGCATATAAATGTTATATGTAGCGTAGAAATAATTCTAAAGTAACGATGTAATTGTAACTTCAAATGTCTGTTAAAAAGTTAGCATTTAGATGGCCTCAAGCTAACAGATATGAGCTAAAAGCCACAAAACACAATTCTTTATTCCATGGGTTTTTATTAGGTGTTCAAGTGCGTAACGCTGAAACCCTATTGTTATTGTTAATTTTCCCATGATGCAGCATTCTCCATCTAAAACTGATCGGGCAGACCGAACCGTAAGTCGTAGAGACTTGAAACTTTGAGGGCTGGTAGTACTCACACCTCCTACACTTCACCAAAGGCGTGCCCCGAAGGGCCTGACGGGGGCGCTACAGCGGTCAAAAGTACGAAATGGCTCATAACTCCTAAACCGTTAGGCGTAGGCTCAAGTGTCTTATATCGTTGGAATCCTTTTCTCGTCACCCTGGGGAAATTTTTGGGTTTTTCCAAAAACCTACTTTTTTGCGAACTAGTCCTAGGTATTTGGCCCGACCGGAACCAAACCAGTACAGCAAGATTCTCTGGAGTCTCATTGTCAATAGTTATCAAAAAAAGTGGAAATTTCTGTTCACGGTCCCTAAGGGCCGCCAAAACGTTTTACTAAATTGGCTATAACTCGTGAACGGAATGAGATATTTTCACCAAACTCAGCACACCTATGTAAGAGCTCATTCTGTGGTCATGTCAAAAAGGACGCGGCGACTGGCCACTTGGTGGCGCTATAACTGTTAAAAAGGTGTCAAAATTATGTATTTCTATGGCAAATCCCATGAAATGGCTGAAAGCTGCCCTCTTCCTGCCTGATTTGCATACAACCTCACAAAATCCGGCGTGCGCATGCGTCACGTGATCCTAAAGGAGCTTGGAAACTTTTATGAATGTCGGGCCACTGGTGGCGCTTTAACTGTTATAAAGGTGAAACATTTTCTATATTATCCTATGCTTATTATTCCGTACCTACTTTTTGTATTTTTTTTTTCTTCTACCAATTGTATTTCCTCATCCAAAGCTGTAGACAACTGCTTAATTGATGTTACAGGTAAATATAATGTTTTATCATCTGCATACATGACTGTCCACACACTTTAAAACAAGAGGAAGATCATTGGTCTTAAACAACTTCCTTGAGGCACACCACATTGCAACTCTTTCACATCTGAATAACTTCCATTATAAAATACACATTGTATTTTATGTTAGACAGTTAACTTTTAAACCAATGTACAGTGTGATAAGTACATTTGTAACATTTCAGTTTGTTTATCCAACAATAATTTATGATCCAGTACATCAAAAACTGAGCTAAAATCTTAACAGTAAAATCTAAGTTATTGTCATCAATCTGTGCTCTCTCAAAATGCATGCTGAAAATTAAAGAGAAAATTATTCTCCTTAAAGAATAATTGAATTTGCTCACAAACTATAATTTTCAATACTTTGCTAAGAACTGGTAGCAAACTTATTGGTCGACTGTTATGACCATTAAAACCCAGTGCTGCATTTTTCTGTAGATGAATACCTTTGCATCTTTCCAAGCTAAAGGAAAAATCCCTTTTTCAATACTGATATTAAAGATGTGGCAAACTGGTTCTGCCAAACAACATTTCCTCTCTTAATTTATCAACTTTATTTATGAAAAAATCATTAAAATAATTTCCAATTTCATATGGTTCAAAAATAGTTAAAAATGAGTCACCTGTATCAATAAAAGAAGGAATTTGACTTGATTCCCTATCCATTATTTCATTGAGTGTACTCCACATTTTGTTACAATCATATTTAAATTGGCTTATTTTAATTTTGTAAAACATTATTTTCCTTTTCCTATTAATTTTAGTTACTTGATTCCTTAATTTGCAATAGACGTCCCAATCCTCCCTGTTCCCAGTTCTGTTTGCCGTACCCTTTGCCACATCTCTCTCAAACATAATGTTTTTCAACTCATTAACAATCCATGGTGCCCTAACATTCACTGTACATGTTTTCATTGGTGCATGTTTGTCCTCCAAAGGGTAAAATAATCTTTCAAATGTTGACAATGCATTAGACAACTTCCTTATAAACATCAATCCAACATACATTATTTACGTCTGTCTGAATCTCTCATATGATCTTTTATAAATTACGTTTGGTTTCCTAAGTGTTTACATGCTTGCTAAATAAAACAGAATATCTTTTTACTAGATGTGCTTAAAGGCCTTAAAGGCTTAAACGCTTGAACCCTGATAAATGCTGCTTGCATCTTTAATTAAAATTGATAATCTTACAGATCACTGTATGCTTTACAGGTGTTTAGCTCAGTTAAAGACAGCATGTGTCATTTGATCTCAGGCTCAGGCTCGTCCCAGCTGCCGCCGCACAGCAGTTAGTCTCTGATATTAAGTGAGCAGAGGATCGATGGCACTCTGTCATTTAAAAACTATGGATCTGCAGACATGGGATCCGCCACGGATGAATTTGCATTGCCGTTCAATGGCAGCAGTCCAACCGTGTTAGCTTTCAGTGACAGCTTGGGTTTAAAATGAATATTCCTGGGTAAATAAACTTAAATACTGCTTAAGCTGTATCGACAGCGTCTGTGACTTGCTGTCAATTACCACAGGCTTGTCTCTCAGTTTGAAAAATCAAGTGAAAACCACAAACACCTTGAAGACAAGAGAAGACATTTAAATATAGAAAGTCTAATAGGTAACATTTTACATTAAGGTTCGATTTGTTAACAGTTAATGCAAGTATAATGATCTAACAGTGAACTGTTTTTTACAGCATTTATTAATCTAGGCTAATGTTCATTTATATCATTTTTCATTAGTAAATACATTCATTCGTAATGCATTAATTTGTACAAAAAATATGTGAGTACATATTAGCCTTAACCAAGATTAATAAATATGAATATTTTGAATTTGCTTTTATTTGTATTATTTTGTCATTCTTTTTGTGTTTTTTTATATTTCTATTTAGCTTTCACTTATTTTTATTTCAGTTTGTTTAAAAAAAAAAATTACTTCCCCTTACACTTATTTTATTTCTGTTAACTTTTCACCTAATATTTATATTGTATTTCAGCTTTATTTAAATTAATACATTTTTAATAGTCTTACTTTTAATTAACAATAGCAAAACTGATCCAACTAAGAAATAGTCACTTTACAGTTAATTCATAACCCCTTCATGTAAGAGCTTTAACAAAAATATGAGTCTGTTCGGCTTCCATTATACTGTATATGCGTTTCCTGCTCTTTTTGCTTTTTGACAAACTGAGGGGGATGAGTTTTCACAGACATGATTTATTATAATATATTTAACACCAGAATATGCCTTTAAGAGGATTGTGCCATAAAAGATCTACATCAGCATATCTTAGATGTTCAAGTAGCTTCATAAAGTATTAAAGCCACAAAGTAGCTCTTCCTTTCATTTTTTTCCTGGAAAACCACAGTCCTCAAATCTTCTCTTAGGTTAACAACACCCAGTTTATAAGCGCTTCCCATTACGAGTTTGTGAAGATGGTTGTCGAATGCTGTGTTTCCATAGACACATCATGACCATACTCCAGGATGACAATGTCAAGATTCATCAGGCTCAAATTATGAAAGAATGGTTGGGAGGAGCATGAAGAATAATTTTCACACATGAGTCCAGACCTTAAATTCATTGAAAGTCTTTGGGATGTGCTGGAGGAGACTTTACAGAGTGCTGGACTCTTGCATTGCCAATACAAGATCTAGACCAAAAATGTATGCATCTCTTGATGGAAATAACATCACATTTATTTCAATCAAGAGATGCATACATTTTTGGTTGCACTGCTGAGGTGCATCAGTTTCATCCTGTAAAATGGCTTGATGGTTGTTTAAGAAATGAAAAGCTACACACTCCATCAATTAGGGTTAGAAGAACTGTTGCCAAACATGTACAGTAACATGCTAGAAACATAATAATCACTGCAATAATGATCCAATCATAGACTTTGTGTGGGTGTCTGTGTGTCTGTGTGTATGTGTGTGTGTGTGTGTGTGTGTGTGTGTGTGTGTGTGTGTGTGTGTGTGTGTGTGTGTTGCAGCATGTGCTCCACTGTGGTTTGTGTTGGGTAGATTACGTTCAGTGCTGTGTGTGTTGCAGCTGATGCAGCAGAGCAACTGGGGACAAACCCAAAGCTGGTGAAGCGTTTGGTGGAGTGGTGTGAAGCGAAAGACCACGCCGGAGTGATGGGAGAGTCCAACCGCCTGCTGTCCGCTCTCATCCGACACAGCAAGTCAAAGGTCTCACACTTCATTCTCTCTCTCATTACAGTAGCTATATTTCCATCCACCTGTTTATATGCACATTATAAGATATTGCATAAAAAATGCTGGATGGAAACACAAGGATGCAAATCAATTATAAAAATGTGCATCAAAACCGTATGCTCTCAATTGAGGCGGATAATTTTTCAACATAATTTTTCAACTACGACTGAAAGACATTTACCAAACAAATCCCTCGATGCAAAACAAAAAACTCACGTGACTCAACAGTGGGTGTGATTGGATAACTGAACTAACAAGTGGACCAATCGCATTGCACAGCCTCTCAAATGTTAGTTAGGTCGTTCTGAAATGCCTGAGTCTGTCATCAAAAAGATTTGGTTTAATTCCCTCCCAGTAGAGTCTCACATGATTGCGTTCCCAAACACCAGGCATCCGAACGCAAAAGAACAGCATGTATTGCATTTCGTCTGCACTTTTTAAGTCATTTATGATGTACGAAAAACAGCCACAGTGGCTTCCCCGATTGCAGCAACCCCCATTTTTAATTCGATATTTTGCACCAGTTTCCCATGAAGTGACGATTTTGTACTTTTGAACACATGGGATGGAAATGGTGCTTTATTCACAAATGTTTTATGCAATATTCCAAATATTTGAGCATAAGTTACATTCGCAACTTTGGAAGGAAACAGCTGGTGATGCTTTACTGATGTTGCAGCATTATGCCTAGACGTGCATCATCACACACCGTACCCTGAGCAGGCTTGACACGACTAAAGCCAGGTGCACACCGTACGATTTATAATAGTCACAGTCAGACTGTACAGACAGACCTTTCTCTATAAGTTGTTCAAAGCGTTTTTTTAGAAGGCAGTTGTCTGACTCTGAGATGGAGAACGGGAACGTGGTTTGTGTACCATTAGCAACACATTATTAGCTGTTTGATAACGTAGTCAAGCCAAAGGCTACTCATATTAATTACCGTTATGTGTCCGACGTTGTAGAGAGCGATACATAAAACGCATTACTATTCTGATACATCGACTTGCAGGCGAGTCTGTATAAATCGCTCTTTCACTTCTTCTTCTGAATCAGTTTCTGGCATTTCCACTTGCAGTTGTGCAGTGTTTCCTACAGTAAATTTGAGTGGATCAGGTATTCTGAGTTCATGTGAGTGAGTGGAGGCGGGGATAATTAGCATATTCATGAATCCTGCTAAATGAAGCAAGTGTGTAGAGTTACATTCAAGCCATTTTAACTTCATTTGACTTCATTTTAAGACATGAAGAATTTTTTTCGTAGAGAAAAAAAAAAGTTTAAATATGCCATTTTGATTTCCAAGATTAGTTTTAAGGGATAAAATGACTACAGGGGGACTTTAATTTTCATCATGACTTGATGACAAAGACGTGTGTTTGGAGCAAATGGTGGTTTGTTGTTGTTTCACTTCAGGTTCTGCACTCCTATTGGTTTTTGATTCGAAGTCACAATGCAGGACTGCGCCTCAAAACTTCTGACACGGCCAGAATTCAATCGAAAGTAATATTTGATCGCAATGGTCATTAATCGGCTGTCGGCGAACACGTCCAACTAGCAATTAAAGACTTCAGATTTTGGCCTAGGATCAGAGGAATCTCTTCGAGTTCACAATATTTGTTTCAGAAGACAAAATCGTGGCCAAATTGGTACAGTGTGAACCCGGCTTAGAGCAGCGAGCAGTAAATCCCATCTCTACCATGTAAATCTTTTGTTTTTAACCGGATATGACTGCGACAAGGAATGCACTATAAAACATACACATAAAACATCTATTATGTCTGTGTATTAAACATCAAATATGTTCTGATTGGTTCTGATTTTGTTGTTTCATGCAGCATTTTCACTTCTAGTGAGGGCGAAAACATTTATTATCTGGGTCATTGAGTCACGGTGTTATGTGAGAAATGGTTCAGAAATTTCATTGGACTCACAACTTCGTACATCAAAGGAAATGTGTTATTGCAGCCAATTTTTCCATCACGATTCATGTCCTCTGGAAGGTTCTGACTGCTTTTTTTCTTTCTGAATAGGATGTGGTCCGAACAGTCATACAAGGTGAAGGTGTTAAGCACTTGATAACCATGGCGACGAGTGAACACATGATCATGCAGAATGAAGCGCTGGTGGCCTTGGGTCTCATAGCAGCACTAGATCTGGGTAAAAATCAAGGATTACTGTGTGTTATATAAATCTGCAAAGAGACGCTGACACATCTGAATGTCTTCCGCAGGGTGAATTCAACTACACTGCAGTGTTATTTTAGCATTGTCTATATGCTATTGTAGTATTTATCAATGTTAAATCATCTTTTATTTTTATAGCTTTAAATTTTCTAAAATTTTCTATTTTAATTTTAGTTTAAGTTTAGTCTTTTTGTTATGCACTTTTCATTTTTATTGATTGGTGTTTCTATTTAGCTTGAATTTGTTCAATTCATTTTAGTACTTCAATTTTTTTCAGTTGGTGTCTAAATATGTTTTAAGTTTTTCATCTAATATTAATATTTTCTTTCAGCTTATTTCAATTACCAAAGATTCTTTAATAGTTTTAGTTCTAGTTAACAGTAACAACACTGGGTTACTTTTGTCAGTACCAAATTTACATAAATTCACCTTATTTGATCACATTCAGAGTTTTTGTAGCAATTTGGTGAGGTTGATAGTCTAATTAAAATTCTGAAATAGCTAAACTTACAAACTAACATACTTTTTCATAATATTTAGAAAATGCTTGTTTTAATTAAAATTGTGTAAAGACATTTTATTTATATTTATCTTTCAAAAACTAATTTCATGCATTTAAAGGGCTATATGTAAGAATTTGTATGTATTAATCACTTTTTTATCGTCAATGCGTGAACAGCTTGTAACGAAACTTAAAAAGCGAGACCTTCCCCGATTTCCTAGGCTGTCAATGAAAGCCTGAAGACAGATTTTCATGTGAAGGAATCGGGACGTTTTTGCCAGGAAAATCAAAAGGACTTATGTGCGCGCTGGAGACCCTCTCTTCTGTTCAATGACACATGAATGCTTATACAATGTTCAGGATAATGCTGAAAGAGCTGTTCTGTACTGTACTGTCAATGTGTCATCCAAAGAAAAGGAATTCATACAAACTATAGTCTCTTATAGCCAGATCTATATACTCTCAAATATACTTTATAATCAATTCAAACTATCATAACTGTAATTTTAATGACCTCATCTGTCAACATTATTGCAGGGCTGGGGCAAACATATCCACATCACAATGATCAGATGCTTTCTTTACTGCTGCTTTCTCACCGCTGTCATTTATTTATTATTTTTATTTTGTTATTGAGAGGAAAGCGAGCTGCACATATTTACATATTCATCTAAACGTCGCTCTCAGCAGCGTGGACGCCGTCGGGATGTTCACTATGGCCCTCTTTTGTGGCTATTCCATTCGAATGCATTGCGTTTTCCACTATCACTGGAAGTGGTCGAACGTGGACAAGCTCAAAATGTTTTAGAGCCCGTTTACACCTGTATTCAGCGTCGTCCACTTGTGATCCAATCGACCAAAACGCATCTTAATACCAGGTGTAAACAGGGCCTAACAGTATATCGCTGCAAAGGTATTTCCAACCTTTTCTAAGCGGGAAATAACTTTACGTTACGTGAGCACGAGCAATAAGTTGCAGTTGCAGTTCACTTAACGGCCACCGGTGTCGCTAATAACAAGGGTTTCTGAATACTACATATAGCCCCTTGAAGCCTTTAGTGAGAGAAGGGCATTCATTCAGGTTTGTCCAAATGTTTTGTGCTGTTCAGAACTTTTAACTGAGTCACTTCACGGCTTTGATTTCAGACTGTGCAGAGAAGGACTTTGTCGACTCCAATCTGGTGCAGGTTCTACACAAACTACTGACAGAGGAGCACAGTGCACCAGAGATCAAATACAACTCTATGATTATCATCTGCTCCATCATGGGATCGGGTGAGTCAAGAGATCACAGAAACAAATGACTCAACACGTTCACAAGTGTAGGACGGATTGAACCAAAAGAAGCCTGAAACTACACTTAAACAGCATTATTATTGTTAACGAAAAGTATTTGAAATATTAGATGGGAAAAACTTAGCAATTAGAAATAAGCTTACTTAATACATTTATTTAATAAATAACTATATTATGCAAAAGTTTAGCTAATACATGCAACTAACCCTAAACCAAACCTAATACTAACACTATAGTAAGTTTATGCAGTGAATTATTATTACTCAGTACTTAAATGCTAAATTACACTTACCGATTTTCCGGTTTATCCACTTTGTTGCCAGCGATACAAGCAATAACGTCAGCTGCTAATATTTTTATTTTATTACTGTCTTTTTACTTGTTTTTTATGAAAATACAATTTTGCATTGAAATAAAGTAGATTTTTGTTTCTATATGCTGTCAATTATAGTTCTTTGGAAGAAAATTGGAATCGGCAAACTTACACTTCGTAATCGGCCAAGAAATTTGCAGTCGGTGCTTCTCTACTTAAAGGGGGGTCCTATTATGCCCTTTTTCAGTCTTGATTTTGTTTTTGGGCTCTACATGAATAGTTTTTCAAGCTTGAATTTTCAAAAAACATTATTTTTCATACATTTTTTAAATTGTTGCAGCACTTCTCTTTCCAATTCTGTCAGTAACGCTTTTAGTTCTGGTCTCTATGAAGCCCCTCCTTCTGAAAAGCGCGATGTGCTCTGATTGGTCGGCTGGACCAGTGTGTTGTGATTGGTCGACATCTTCACACGTGTTTTGGAAATGTCACGTCCCTTACCATAAAATCAAGTTTCAACACACTAGAAACGCAACTCATCCAGCACCCATTTTTTTGTGAATGCCTCGGGCGGGAATTATTTAAATGAACCATTTTGTGACGTGTTTGTTCCCGGAAAAAAAACTCAAAACTACAATGGAGGCGATTCAGGGAGTTCAGAAACAGTGTTTACTGATATAGAGAATAACTCCCATTGGAGGGACTTTGTGATTAGTAACTTTTTTCATTGCAACATTACACACTAAAGAAAAATGTTTTAAAAAATCACGAGGACCACTTTAAAAATAAAAAATAAACATAATCTTTACTTAATATCCTAATGATTTTTGGCATAAAAGAATTTATTCCGTTTGAATGGTTGAATTGTGTGTTTTCTCCTCTCGCCTTAGAGCCGCTTCACAAAGAAGTGCAGAGCCTGGCCTTTATCGACGTGGTCTCCAATCTCCGCTCACACGAGAACAAGACGGTGGCCCACCAGGCCTCTCTCACAGAGCAAAGGTTAACAGCACAGAGCTAAAAGACTCTTACGCACCATCTCCTCCCTGCCTGCTTCCCCTCACACACACATATCTCTCGTTGTCATGTGCCAAGATGTTGTCCCTCTGCATTCCCTGCTACAGACTCTGAAAGCCCTCTGTTTGCTCCAAGCATGCAGAGACGCGTTTCCCAAAGGCGGCCATACTTTATAGACAGCCTTCTGCAATAGATTCATACCCGAACTGCAAAATATTTTTAAAAGACCATAGCTGTGATAAAAAAGAAAAAAGAAAAAAATGAAATTCATCTGTAAAACCATTAAAGGTTTAGTCCAACCAAAAATGAAAATGACTCGCCCTCATGTCGTTCAAAACCCCCAAAAAGACTTTCGTTCATCTTCAAAACACAAATTAAGATATTTTTGATGAAATCTGAGAGCTTTCTGTCCCTCCATTGACAGCATATTCACCTAAAACTCTGATGCTTCAAGATATGAATCCATATGAATTGAGCGGCTTAATTCAAATCTTCTGAAGAAACATGATCACTTTATATGGTAAACGAAAGCTCAACCATACAAACCTCATTGGTTCTCGCACGTCAAGCGAACATGCTTGAGCTTCCGGTTACTATATTTGATGCCCTATGTTTGTTCATGATCAGTGTTTATATCTGAATTAAATCTGTTCATCATTCAAACGATCGTGGATTTATTTAAGTGTCTTTGGGTGAATGGAGGAACAGAAATCTCTCAGATTTCATTGACAAGATCTTCATTTGTGTTGTGAAGATGAACGAAAGTCTTACGGGTTTGGAACGACATGAGGGCGAGTAATTAATGACAGAATTTTCACGTTTGGGTGAACTATCCCTTTGAGCGGAAATAAAAGTAGAACAACATGTATGTTGGCAGTGGAAATAGAGCAGTTGTGCTTTCATGACATGTAAAATCACACATACCAACCGACTTGTGCATGTTTTTTCTTTTAAATCGTCCAGTTTGTTGATGTATCTGTGTTCAGCTATCCAAGCCACGCCCATATGATATGCCCCGCCTCCTCCTCCTCCTCCTGCTTACTAATTTACATAGAAGAGTAGAGATCAAGAGATGTGTTTGTACTGTATAGGGCACCTCTGGACCAGCATGGACCTTTTCATATTTTGCCTCCTGGTCCTATTGTGCCATCCACGATCCATATCTTTACTGGAAAGAGCTAATTCCACATCATTAGTCGAGAAAATCATTGCTTATTGTCATATGGATGTATGAAGAAGCGATACATCTTGGTACCAAGGACTAAAGTTGATTTTGATCATTTCAGGCCGGCGTACACCTCATTAAAAAAAAAGCGACGTCTTTCTAACATAGTATGAATCATTTAAAACACATTCCTGATCAGGATATGACTAGCATGACTGCCAGTACGCACACACATACTAGGCTTCATCGTGGCAGATTACTGAGACATGTAAGGGCTGGGACGGGTTATGTGTGTAGCTGAGACCGCCACAGTTACGCTGAATAATGATGTCTCAGACGACACACTCTTTGTGAATGTTTCTTTCGAGAAAGTGTCTTTTTTTTTTTTTTGCATGTGGAGCTGCCTGTCCTCCTTTCCATCCTCTCCAGTGTCCTCCGAACATGCACCTCCTCGCATGTTCGATACTGTTAAAATCACTGTTCTGTGGCCATTTTAAGGCAGGTAAATAAGTTCTTATTTATCATATTTGTACCACATGGCAATCCAATATATCTACAGTAGGAACCGTGCGAATATAAATGGAAATAATTGTTGTAAATGTCATTGAACTGTACATTTCAAAGATTTAAACTTATTAAAACAATTGCTGGTGACAAATTTATGCTCTGTGATTCTACCTTGCCTTCTTGTCAAAGTTGCGTTCCTTCAGGCATGTTCATATTTGGGTGGAAATAGTTTATTAAATGTTGAACTGAAAGACTGAGCAGATTAATGATACACTGCAGTAGACTTTTATTCAATTGAATACATCTTTAGGTTGTATTAAAACTCCCTCTTTCATTTCGATGTCAAGAGGAGATTAAAGTGATTTGAGAGAGTGGGTTGAATCAGCAGAAGCACTAGTGATGCATTGTGGTTAGACAAAATCGACAAAATCCATGTGTCAAAAAGGATGATGAAATGGTTGAAACAGGCTTTAATAAAACAGTAGAAACTTTGTGTTGTGTGTATATTTAAATAAAAAAATATATACGTGAACACAAGCAAGGTATTTATATTATACAATATATTTATATACAGTAAAATATGGAAACCCATTCTACCACACAAGAAATAAATCATGCTTTGTCTTCATGTAAATTCATGTCTTCGTGCTTCATGTAAATCATAAAACATTATGACATAACTCAAAATGAGTTATAATTATGAGAATTATGAGTCACACAGCTATATAATAAAACTTGAAATTATGATATAAAATGTAAAGAATTATGAGATAGGCATGACATAAAAAATCGAATTTATGACATAATTATGAGATAAAAAGTTTAAACTGACACACTAAGTCAAAGTTATATAATAAAAACTTGAAATTATGATATAAAATGTAAAAAATTATGAGGCATGACAACATTTCTAATTTATGACAATTATGAGATAAAAAGTTGAAACTGACACACTAAGTCAAAGCTATATAATAAAAACTTGAAATTATGATATAAAATGTAAAGAATTATGAGATAGGCATGACATAACATTTTTCATTTATGACATAATTATGAGATAGAAAGTTGAAACTGACACACTAAGTCAAAGCTATATAATAAAAACTTGAAATTATGATATAAAATGTAAAGAATGAGATACGCATGACATAAAAAGTCTAAATTATGACATCATAATTATGAGATAAAAAGTTGAAACTGACACGAAGTCAAAGCTATATAATAAAAACTTGAAATTATGATATAAAATGTAAAGAATTATGAGATAGGCATGACAATTTTAATTTATGACATAATTATGAGATAAAAAGTTGAAACTGACACACTAAGTCAAAGCTATATAATAAAAACGTGAAATTATATAAAATGTAAAGAATGAGATAGGCATGACATAAAAAATCTAATTTATGACATAATTATGAGATAAAAAGTTTAAACTGACACACTAAGTCAAAGTTATATAATAAAACTTGAAATTATGATATAAAATGTAAAGCATTATGAGATAGGCATGACAAAAATTCTAATTTATGTCATAATTATGAGATAAAAAGTTGAAACTGACACACTAAGTCAAAGCTATATAATAAAAACCTGAAATTATGATATAAAATGTAAAGAATTATGAGAGGCATGACAAACATTTTAAATTTATGATGTCATAATTCTGAGATAAAAAGTTGAAACTGACACTAAGTCAAAGCTATATAATAAAAACTTGAAATTATGATATAAAATGTAAAGAATTATAAGATAGGCATGACAATTTTTATTTATGACATAATTATGAGATAAAAAGTTGAAACTGACACACTAAGTCAAAGCTATATAATAAAAACTTGAAATTATGATATAAAATGTAAAGAATTATGAGATAGGCATGACAAAAATTCTAGATGATGATGTCACAATTATGAAATAAAAAGTTGAAATTGACTATGATGATAACTTGAAGTTATGATATAAAAAGTAATATGACACAAAAAAAAATCTAATTATGACGTAAATTATGAGATAAGTCGAAAGCCCATTCTACCACATAAGAAAATAAATGCTGTGGTAAATCATAAAACACGTCTCAAAAACTTGAAATGACAACTCAAAATAATATAGAATTTACCTAAATTAACAGCAGTTTTTACTATTACACTGACCGATATTTGTTGCTGAAGGGATTCTAAACTGATATTTACTATACTAAAGGCTCCTTAAAAGAAAAGCGAGACATAAGCAATGTTAAAATCACTTTTAGTGAAGTTTAATGACATACGAGTGCTACATAGTGCGTTACAGAGTGTTACACCATCCAGCTGTGTTGGCATTGTAAAAGTGTTAAAATATCACTTCCATATTTACAACAAACAAGCTTCTGATTAGTCCATACATCACAGAAAAATACTGTCGCGGTACGTTTTTTCTCTTCAATCAGAAATTGTTTGTGAAAGATAAACATCTGAATAAGAAATGTTCTCTAATTTGTTAGTGCAAGGATAAAATGAAATGTTTAAATGACTTCCTGACTGTTTCAGTGATTTTAAGCTGCAAGATTTGCTTCATATATTTATTATTAAGTGTGAAATGTAACTTAAGTGCATAAATGAACCAGTGTGTTAACAGGATAAACTAAAACAAAATATCAAACATATTGGCAATGAGAGAGAGAGACATTCTCCCACAGAGATGATCGAGTGCGACAAATAATTTCCCACAGTTTGAAGTCGTTTGTCAATTTTATCCGTCATTGTTTCAAAAAAGATGATTAATATTTAAGCCCAGATGTTTATCATGGAATCTTGGTCAATCTTTGCACGCGTGTTTATTATTGAGTGTCATATTTGATACATCAGGCTTTTATGGCTCACATAGTATGATAGAGCTTATACAAGACAAGAACACAATAAAAAAACACCTCAATTTTATTCAGAGCCCAAACTGAGCAAAAATATGCAATTTGCTGCAGTTACTGATACTTATGTGTCCAAAAAGATGACATTCTGATAGCTTGTAATGTAAACCAATGAGATCTTTACAACAGACTAGAGACTACTGACATCAAATGAATATAAATATCAGCTGTCACTCTATATCTGCAAATAAATGATATTTAAAACTTAGTTTTATGATCAAATCTCATCTGGGGGCAAAACCTATAACGCAGTTCCATATGAGAGATGAACAAATAAAGCCTAATGGATTATATTTGAACAGGTAGGTTCTGTTGATCAGCTCTCTAAGCAGAAGAACATATTATGCGTCACATTATTGCATTACTGATAACTGAAGTAACTAATTATGTTAATTCTTAATTTGTATGGAAAACACACATGTACTTATGCATTAAAGTGTAGTTTAAAGTGTAACTCGATATAAAATCACATAAAAATAAACTCATTTGTTTATGCGACAAGGGAACACGAGCAGTAATGCTCACTGGTTTCATGGTGCATTGTGGGAATTTTTAGGGAGTGAAAGTTCAGTGCACTGGACATTGACTCCCTGGCCCGTGTTCTGACAGTGTTATTTAGAATTTTACGATGAGGCAAATGATGGAAAATTTTCACAGTGAACAAACATTTGGTTGCACTTTATTTTACAGTACGTGCACTTACGTGTACTTACAGTGTACTTACCAACGAAAGCATCGGGTAATGAGGTAACTACATGTTACGGTTAGGTTTAGGAGTAGGCTCAGGGTTAGTTATTGCAATAACTATAATAAGTACATAGTATGCACATGGGGACCAGGACTGTAAAATAAAGTGCTACTGAACATTTTCTCACATGTATTACACGTGTTTTACACACAAAACACTCTAGAAAAAACAGCACTATTTACAGATGGTAAAAGGTTATGGTTCACACACACACACACACACACAATCCAGTGCACTTGGCATCTTGTGTTAATCATTCGCTCCCTTCATCAAGCTGGCGTAGGCCAGTTTACAAAGAAAAAGTAACGTACAGGTTTGGAGAATGCGACTAGATCACATTTATGTTCTCTATCAAATGAAATCTTTCTAGTTAGGTTGGTATTAAAGTCAGCATGAAACAGAAGTTGCGATAGCCTTTTCTTCCCTGTTGTGACGTATAATTGTTTGTCCCATATTGTCCCTATAGGCCTATGTCACACTTCCTGCTTCCGGAACGCGGAGTAGGGATTCAGAACTTCCGGTCAACAGTATTTCTCGATAAGGATTTCGATTATCAGCCATAATGTCTAAACCATCCGAGGTAGACTGACCACGAGCTATGAGGTTGTGAAACGAAGGTTTTTGCTCCTGTAGAAGCTAGAAGTTCGTATGTTTTAGCCGCGATCTTATGAAAAAAAAAAACTACACTACCCACAATCCTAAGCGTAGCAGCAACGTCTGCTGATTGGTCCAACTCTGTTGTTGTAGTGTACCGGGTTGCTCTGCGTCAGGACGTAGACAGCCATACCTCAGCTTTCACGCTTTTCCACTTGAGAGTTTTTATTTACCATCCGAACCACATCGTCATGTGTGACTTCAGGCAGGTTGCGGAGAGATTTGGTCCAGCGGTATCTATCGGACTCCGCCGTTGTAAAAAGCTAACCGGAAGAGCCGTATCCCTACTAAAAGACGTACTTCCGGTCTTCAATTTTTTCGTGACATAGGCCTATTGAAACAGCTTCTGGTACAAGAAAAGAAATGTAGGCGGGACTTGATTTTGTCCATGGGGAATTGATTAGATGGTTGTGGTTTTGCTATTGGTGGATCTTCTCATGTGAGTGACAGTTTGCCCCGCCCTCACGCCAGTAAACGCATCATCGGAGAGGAGATGAGATGTTGCTGCAAGAGGGAGGGGAAGGTACTTTGATTATGAGGGCATATGAATTCAAAAATCAAGATACATCATTTATAATAAACACTGCAATATTCCATAAAACAAGATTTCATGGTGACTTTAGGAGTATGAGTCAGAATATTTACTTTCATCTGTAACATTCACCTTGGGTTCATGCTGACTTTAAGGATTCCACATTATGGAAGTGTATGAATGCATTAATTACCTGTGAGTGTCTGAACGACTAGCTGCCACTTCATGTGAACAAACTGCACAAGAGAAAGATATAAAAAGATAAACGACACGGGTCATAAACGGACGTCTAAAGCCAATGGTGTGAGGCCTCATTAGGAGTTGGCATTACTCCAGTGACTATTCCAATAAAACCAAAGTAGGGCTCTTTATTTTCTTTAATGCCGACTTGACAAATGTGGCCTTGCATTAGACAAATCACCATTGCAATCTACAGTGTGACGGGAATGATTTTCAGCTAGAGAGAACATGACTGATGTGGGATGGATGGAAGGGTAGCGGCGAGGCCAGCTGGGATATCAAGGTTATAAAGAGAGATGAAGCTTGACACCAGACAGTCCGAGGAGCTAAACGGGACTAAAAGTGGGAGAGAGAATCTGAGGGAGTAAAAAGGATGGGGTTAAAATGACAGTGATCGAGGAATGGGACACCTTTATGCATTCATTGCACTCGTCCTGCAGTGGGAGATCTCTGTGGGACTGGAATGTTGAGGAAAAGTTATCCTTGTGAATTAAATGGTGACACTTTACAATAAGGTCCCATTAGCTAATGCATTAACTAACAATGAGCAATACATTTGTTACAGTATTTATTCATCTATGTTAACATTAGTTAATACAAATACAACTGCTCATTGTTGGTTCAAGTTAGCTCAGGTCCGTTAAATAATATTAAAGGAACACTCCACCGTTTTTTCATATTAGTTGATACATACCTCTCTCGTCTCAGTGCGTGCACTCAATCGCTCTGGCCCGCGACGACACTTTGATAGCACTTAGCTTAGCCCAGTTCATTCATTAGGGACCAAACAGAGATGAAGCTAGAAGCGACCAAACACCTCCACGTTTTCCCTATTTAAATACAGTTACACGAGTAGTTACACGACCAAGTATGGTGACACAAAATAAAACGTGGCGCTTTTCTAAGCGGGTAAAAAGGATAACTATATTGTATGGCGGAATAGCACTCGGGAGCACTTCGACTCATATCATCACTCCTGAAAAATCCTCTCCACTACTTGGTCGTGTAACTACTCGTGTAACTGTATTTAAATAGGAAAAACGTGGAGGTGTTTGGTCGCTTCTAGCTTCATCTCTGTTTGGTCCCTAATGAATGAACTGGGCTAAGCTAAGTGCTATCAAAGTGTGGCCGCGCGCCAGAGCGATTGAGTGCACGCACTGAGACGAGAGAGGTATGTATCAACTCGTCTTAGTTAAGGGAATAACACAGTTTAATATGAAAAAACGGTGGAGTGTTCCTTTTAAAATATACAACTTTTGCATAATTGTTGAAATTAACATTAAAGGGATAGTTCACCCAAAACTAAAATGAAAATTCTGTCATTAATCACTCGCCCTCATGCCGTTCCAAACCCGTAAGACTTTCGTTCATCTTCGGAACACAAATGAAGATCTTTTTGATGAAATCTGAGATCTTTCTGTCCCTCCATTGACAGCTACGCAACTACCACTTTGGACGCTTCAAAAAGTTCATAAAGAGATCGTAAAACTAATCCATATGAACTCTTCAATTTGGAGGAATTGTCCAATAATAAGAAAAAAAATACCATGGAAGTCAATGGCTACCGTCAACTGTTTGGTTACCAACATTCTTCAAAATATCTTCTTTTGTGTTCAGCAGAAGACAAACTCATGTAGGGTTTGGAACAACTTAAGAGTAAGAGTAAATGATGACAGAAATTACATTTTTGGGTGAACTATCCCTCTGAGAATGTGAAAGTGTAACTTGTTTGATGTTAGCGAATGAACATTTGATGAATGGTGGATGTTATGGGAGTAAGAACATTCACAAGCCCCCAAACAAGGAAAAACAGAGCGGTCAGAATCTAGGTGGACACAAACACAACACAAGCAGGCATGTTACACACCCACCAGACGAACGACCTCCCTCAGGAGTACGCCGAGGCTTTCTTGCTGTAGTGGGGCGGAGGGCGGCGGGCGACGTAAGAGAGGGGCGGCACCCTGATGAAGGCATGGGGAGGAGAAGTGAAGTTGTGAAGCGAGTTGGCGTGATTATGACAGTGTGGGAGATAGTGAGGAACGGAGGACAGTGAGTGGAGGGGGGTGTGTGTGTTGTGAGGAGTTTAATTGGGAGTAAATCACATTTACAATCACCTTAGAGAGAATAACTAATAAGGCAATGCTAAAGATTAATAAGAGTAATAATAAAGATTTTTTTAAGTCTCTTAGGCTCACCAAGGCTGCATTTATTTGATTAAAAATACAGTAATATTGTGAAATATTATAACAATTTTAAAAGAACTGTTTTCTATTGTGAAATATTTTAAAATGTATACCTGTAATTTATATTTGTAAAATATAGAAGTAATTTATTCCTGTGGTCTCAAAGCTGTATTTTCAGCATCCTCGCTCCAGTCTTCAGTGTCACATGATCCTTCAGAAATCATTCTAATATGATGATTTGATGCTCAAGAAACATTTATTATTATTATTATCAATGCTGAAAATTAGTTTTTTTTGTTGCTTGGGGCAAGTAAGTCAATACTTTCATTCAGCAAGGACAAAAGTCACAGTATAGACATTTATAATGTTACAAAATATTTCTATTTCAAATAAATGCTGTTCTTTTGAACTTTCTATTATTCAAAGCAATAATAACTGAGCAGCAAATCAACATATTAGAATGATTTCTGAAGGATCATGTGACGCTGAAGACTGGAGTAATGATGCTGAAAATATATTCAAATAGAAAACGGTTCTTTTAAATTGTAATTTCACAATATTACTGTTTTTATTGTATTTAAAAAAAAAAGAGAGACTTTCAAAAACATATATTTTTTAATTATTCCAAATGTATAGTCAATAGTATAAATGATTATAATGAATCATAATATAGCAGTATGTTTCCATTCAAGAGAGATAAGAGAGTTTCAACCAAACATCTTTTTTTTTTAATTCCTCTTTTGTCCACATGGTGGCAGTTCTCGAAGCAAAAACTGTGAACTAAGAAAGGTTGTTTAGAGGTTTTGCTAAGACTCCAGAAACACGCTTAGCCATTAACTGTATTAGAGCAGCAAGTCATTCATGTGCATTATGAATCCACACATCAAAGCACTGGGGCGAAAGAGAAAAGCTGCTCGCTGTAGCAGTGTGCAAAACTAGAGCAGGAAGAGAGAACGTGTCGTGAGTTTGCATCTGTATGTTCTTACCAGCTGGCTCTCACAGCTTCAATATCGCTGACTAAATTTTGTGCAAGGCATATTCCAAGTATCTGCGGAAAATAGAGAAACAGAATGAGTGTAGATAGCAGATCCAGTCAGCAACACTGCAAAAAATGCTTTTCTTACTTGGTATTTTTGTCTTGTTTCCAGTCCAAATATCAAAAAAAAATTATTAAATCAAGATGCATTTACTAAAGTAATTACTAAAGTCTCGGTTTCTGTGGAAATAAATCAAAATTAAGTGAGTTTTGCTTAAAACAAGGAAACAGATCTGTCCATGGGGTAAGAAAAATAATCTAGTTTCTGTTTGAATTAAGACTATTTTTCTCATCCCATGGACAGATCATTTTGCTTGTTTTAAGCAAAAACTCACTTAATTTTGATTTATTTCCCCAGAAAACAAGACATAATATCTTATCTAATTTTACTTATCTAGTAAGTGCATCTTGATTTAAGAATTTTTCGATATTTGGACTGGAAACCGGTCAAAAAAAACTAAGTAAGAAAAGCATTTTTTGCAGCGCAATCGCAGATGAAGGCGTTCTCACCTGCAGCAGCGCGATTCCAATGAAGATCCCAGCCACTATTGTCAGGTTTTCCTGTAGCCACTTCTCAAACTGCGGCACACAGCCTTTGACATGAATGTATGTCTTCTGTTCTGCATCCTAATGAGTATTGAGGGACATCAAATTAGGGTCATGACTTTCCTCTTTCTAACTGTGCACATGAACAGTCTAAAGTTGAGACGCGCTTGAATTTAAGTTTCTCACTTCATCTTACAGACTCTTGACCTGAAGAATTATGCGTATGTTGTGGTGACATTTTATTTTGCACTGTAAATAAAGATAGTTTCAAAGTTTGTAATGGAGTATGTTTTACAAGAAAATACAAGTTCAGTATATTTAAGTCTATGGGCCCTATATTGCACCCAGCGCAATTGACTTTGTACACCGACGCATGTATCATTCCTATTTTGCACCCGCGCAAAGCGGACTTTTCCCTCCACAGACGCACGTCGGTTAACTAAGAAATACACTTGCACTCCCCGGGGCGGTTCAGCGCAAAGAGGAGGCGTGTTCCGGCGCAAACGTTCCCTCATGCTATTTTACAGGTTTAGAAAACAATTGCGCCACTGACCGAAAAAAAACTGTTTAAAGTCAGTGGCGCGTTGCGCGTGTTATTCATATGCTATTTTAAGGGCGCATGCTTGGCCTTAAAGGGTTAGTTCACCCAAAAATGAAAATTCTGTCAGTAATTACTCACCCTCATGTTGTTCCAACCATGTAAGTCTTTCGTTCATCTTCGGAACACAAATTAAGATATTTTTGATGAAATCTGACAGAATTTTGACTCCTCCACAGGCTTCCAGTGTGACCGAAACTCACCGGCCCAGAATAGTTATTAAAACATCGTTAAAATAGTCCAAGTAACTACAGTGGCACTACATTAAGTTTATCATGCGACGAGAATACTTTTTGTGCGCAAAAACAAACAAAAATAACGACTTTATTCCACTTTTCATTTCCTTCTCTCTGGGCCTCGTAGTGTGTTTGCGCTGCGCGTCTGTGTTGCACGTCATCACGCAACACACACATGATCGGCGTCGGCCAATAGTGAGCCTACGTGGTGACGTGTAACACAGACGCGCTGCGCAAAAACACTACGCAAACCAACTAGACATCCAGAGAGAAGGAAATGAATAGTGGAATAAAGTCGTTATTTTTGTTTGTTTTTGCGCACAAAAAGTATTCTCGTCGCTTGATATACTTAAGATTGAGCCACTGGAGTCACTTGGACTATATTAACGATCTCTTTAATAACTTTTCTGGGCCAGCAAGTTTCGGTCACACTGGAAGCCTATGGAGGAGTGAAACATGGCTCAGATTTCATCAAAAATATCTTAATTTGTGTTCCGAAGATGAACGAAGGTCTTACGCGGTTGGAACAACATGAGGGTGAGTAATTACTGACAGAATTTTAATTTTTGGGTGAACTAACCCTTTAATCAATGTAGCGTGTGCACAACGCGCATACACTTTGATTCTCTCATCTACACACAGATGCAGCAGTTATCATTTTTGCAAATCATACATTATTACGATAAATAGATAGATAGATAGATAGATAGACATTTTATTATAAAAGCATACATCTAGCTTACACATTTACCCAAATTATCATACGCCTGTTTAACCGAAGTTAATTTGGGTGTGTTTCTCCATCCCCAACGTCCCTGACGAGAACGTCGGTCTCCTCGGCCTTGAACCGCTCCTGTCGTGCGCCTGGCAAACCCGCCGTTATAATAGGAATCCGCTTTAGAACAAGCGCGCCTGCTCTTAAAGGGAATGTGAGATGTCGCTCTGATTGGTTTATTTCACGTTACGCCCAAACCACACCTATGAATAATGAAGCTACTTCAGACCAACCCCTTTTAGATTTGCGCCAGGCGCAAGAGTCATTTATCCCGCCGGGAAAATAGCAACAGTGCCCAAGACCCGCCCACAAAGTTACTTGCGCTTTGCGCTTGACACTTGCGTTTCAGATCGTTAAAATAGGGCCCTATAAGTTTTAAGTTAACTTAAGTTAATAAATTAGGAAACTGCAAGTAACTTTTAAATCTGTGCATATTTCAGTTTTTCTTTACTGTGCCTATGTACAGTATTTTGACTTACTTTACCGTTGTGTATAAAATGAATAACAGCTTCCTTCTTTTGTATTCATACATGTTAGGGGTGTAACGGTTCTCTGTAAAAAAATAAAATAAATAAATCTAACCATATCCGTTCTCCACCCGTGGTTCGGCATACACTTGCACCGCGGTTCATCTTAAATCTGACAACGCATCTATGGTTTGTTAAAAATAACGCGTAAAACAAACAAAGTTCGGTTAATATATGTTTCTTTCGATAGATATGCAGTCTGACTTCCCAATACGTTACAACAGGATGATAAAAAAGAAAAAAAAAACGTGGACAAAACAATCACTCTTTGCAAACTTTGTTCAATAGGAGTGCCTATACTCTTAATATGACCAGTCATTTACGCCATCATCATCATCGTGTTGATAGCGCGTGAGACCTGAACAGCACATTATCTGTGTTTTAACTAAACTCATTTAAACAATCAAAGAAGACGTGAAAGAGACTCATCCGAAACATGGAAAGCCACGTCTTAAGTGGCAGTCGAGAAAGACAACGCATGTGTATCAGTATCAGTGTACTGGATCCGTGCATTACATGCCTGCTGTCTGTGTTTTAAATGTTAATCAAACAAAAGATAAGGAAATCACTCACTCCTTTTGACTGAATAGCTTTTGTAACTTGTAATTTAATTTATAGAGTGAAGATTATATGCAATGTTATTTTACATTTGATTACTTGATTCAATTTCTGTACCTGAAAACTACAGTTAGACCTACCTGAAAAACCTAAAAAGCGCTGTTTATTTCATTTGTAGCTTTGCTCTGTTGCATTTCTTTGTGCTGTTGCTTGTTTGATTATTTGTTCTTTTCTTTATCTTTATTTGAAAGTAGTCTTTTTTTACATCGCACATACCGAACCGTACAGAAACTGTGATCCTAAAACAGTGATAAAAATCGAACCGTGAGTAATTTGTACCGTTACGCCCCTAATACATGCCATATAGGTGTTCTTCATTTTGAGAGTCGTGCGGTTCGTTACATTGACTGAAGTGAAGAGCAGAAGGCAGGGGAAACCGTGCCAGAGCCCGACACCTTCATTTTGCCTCAAATTGATGGAGTGTGTGAAAAGTAAGACTGAGAGTAAGACTCACCGATTTTTCCCGAACGTCATACCCACACTGTGTGTTGATAACATCCTCCTGCAAAACAAGTCATTCATGTGGAATTAATGGAGGACAGTGGTAACATTTCAACTTTAAGGAAGTATGTTGACATTCAGAAGAATTCCAGTGTGGGTGGTGTGAAGAGATAAGAGTAGGTTCATCATTTTATAAAATCCCCCCGAACAAACTAGTCAACAGCATATGCACTATATTCACTTTAAATAGTCAGTTCTGCTTTTTCATTTGTCCAGTGATTTCATTGGAACATTCTTGAAATGAACAAACTCTTTATTTTAGTGAAGTTATAGTAGGTCAATTACTCACTATTTGCTTTTCTTATTATAACTTACTGTGAATGAAACACATTACCGCCTGCAGTTTTCCTTCATGCTGAAATAATGAATGGCTGCACTCATAGAAAGGCTCGTAACTGAATCATTTAATGTCAATAATGATTATTTGTTATGAGTTAATAGCTCACAACAGGCCATAATTCCATCCTCTTTGCCACAGATGTTGTGCTTCCTTCCAGTGCCTGTTTATTGTCCGCGAAATGTTATTTTTACTCTGTCCACGTAGACCAAATCCTGTTCTATACTCCCCTTTTGTTTTGCTCTGTCATGTATTGTTTGCACTTTCCTCTCAAGCTTTTAGTCTCTCTGAAATCAGGAAAATAGTGGCATGCAAATTGTGCTTAGAAAAGAACTGCATTCATTTTGGTTTGGAGCAAGATGGCAAGCATCTCAGTGGTAAAAATGTCTCAAGTTTCTCAATTGCATCATATTTAAAGTGCGCTTTTATGCTTTCTTTGGGTATTACCTTTCATGTAGTGTGTAATATAGCTGTTTGAGAATGTAAAAGACTTGTAGAATGTAGAAGACGCTGTTTTATGCGCTGCGAGAGCAAATCCACTTTGCATGCACCTCAAAAAAATGAGGACTTGGCTCGAATTGATATGGTAAAACTGACGCCATTGTTACTGTTATAATCACTGTTTATCAAACGCTCTGGTTTATCCAGAGCTGAAATTCAGATATGATAATAGGTGTTTGGTTTCTGACACGCGCTGTACAGTAAGTGGTAGATCAATCACAGCAGACTGGGCCGTCTGACCAACCAGAGCAGAGTAGGCTCTCGGAAAGGTGGGTTTAGGGAAACTGAATCCTTTATTGACTGTGAACAAAAAGAGGCGATGCTGCAGTGTATATTATGAGAAAGTGAAAGTGTTTTTAAAATTCACCCATGTAATTTTTTTGGATCCATGTCAACCTATTGTAAGAGACTCCAAAACAAAATGAGGAACCTTTAAAACAGCATAACATAAAAATGTAATTAAAGCTGCAGTCCGTAGTTTTTCCTCTTTGTCGCCATCTCTGTTCGAAATCTGCAATTGCAGTTATTCGCGGAATTATTAACTTTACGTGGGTTGTGCCTCGGCACGGCACAGCGCGGATGAATCCAATGTTTGAGGAGAATGTGCGGCTGTCAGTCGCCGCGCCGGTGTGGATACTGGCATTCGCAATCACAGATTCTGCTTTTTGGAAGTATGACCAACATAAGAATTTTCACCGGAAAATGTCATCTGAACAAGTAACTAACGTCCACTTTTGTTCTGACTAACTAAGGGGAAAAAAGCATTGCAGTAAAAAATTTTAAGCGCTGATTAAATCTAACGATCGCTTATCATATCACATCAAACCGAGCAAATTATACTTTGTTCTCAAATTGTTAATGTTAACAACATCAGTATTGCGTGACTACATTTAATGCCCTTCCGATATTATCCTTGTTTTCGCATGGGCCCGGTTGCAGTCTCTTTTTTTCTGTAGCCACTCCGAAGTCTGAAGTCTTTTGCATTTCACAACGGATGAATCTCCAGTTGTCACTGGTGACTGTCGTTTGAACCTTTCTGGATCCGCCATCAAACTGAAAAGTTTAATTATATCAAGTGCTGTGAGAAAAGGTTATAAATCTCCACCTCCAACATCCTCACACGCAATATAGCCTACTAGCCGAGACTCCTTCTTTATGTGTACAGATGTAATGTAATGAAGCAAAGACATGCTCGAATTTCCCGCCAGTACCACTGGAATTAACAACATTATTACAAGCTTACCATTTTGAATCGAGCTAAAGCAAGCAGATAGTTTTGAACACTGGCTGGTTATGTACTTGCTCAAAAATTTATTTTGGATAATTTTAACCCAAAAAAGTTACAAACTGCAGCTTTAAGTTACAAATAACACAAAGTTTCTATATATTTTCAGTTTCCATATAAATGCATCTCTTACCGCTGGGTCTTTGGTGCAACAAGAGAAGGGCACGCCACATTTTTCTCGGCTGGGGTTGCTGTCTGTGCAGTTGAAGTAGATGTTGAGGTTCCAGTCATCTGCTCCAAACGCCCCACAACATTCCCACTAAAGAAACAAAAATATTGCCCGGCATGGAATTACATTACAATCTGGAATGCACTTTCATCATAAAATTTAGATCAAATTGCAATAATTTGGAATATTAGACATAACTCTATAAGGAAGTACAGTGAAAATACAGATGCATTGAATGCATTAGAATGTATCTGCTTAGCACACATCAATGTCAAAGATGTGGCATAAGGCGCTTGTTCCTTAAAGAAAGAAAACCTCGATCCCCCCCATGTTCTCCCATTATACTAGTATATTATGTTGACATGCAGTGCTTTGCTATGTCTGTCTTCTTTATCATGCAAGGTCAGCAAGGAAATAACATGACAGCATCTGCCTGACTCTGATATCTAATTAAATCTGTCCTGAGGAAAAGTCATGTTCTGGAAACAGATCTGCAGGACAGAGCATAAAGCTGGAAAAAAACAAACAATATAAGCTTCAGTTGTGCTGTGTGGCGCTGCACAAACGTACTGTTTTATTCCGCAGGAAACAAGAGTGACAAACGACTTGTAGCGTTAACAGGAAACTGAACTTTCACATGTTATAATCTGTGATAAATGTCACTCTGTTAACAGAGTAATGCAGAAGAATGTTTAAAGAGATAGTTCACCCAAAAATGTAAATTCTGTCAGTAGTTACTCACCCTCATGTCGTTCCAAACCCGTAAGACTTTCGTTCATCTTCGGAACACAAATGAAGATCTTTTTGATGAAATCTGAGAGCTTTCTGTCCCTCCATTGACAGCTAAGCAACTACCACTTTGATGCTTCAAAAAGTTCATAAAGAGATCATAAAACTAATTAGCTGTCAATGGAGGGACAGAAAGCCTCAAGGAAATCATCAAGTCATGCTGTTTCTATGGGAACTGCCTGTGTGCACTTCTGTGATGACATGTGGCACAGATAAACTGATAGTTTGCCTTTTTTCTCCTGTGCACACACACCTACACACTTTTAATCTTGTTTACGCCTTTCCTCATTTTCAATTCCTAGTGTATTTTCTCTGCTTTTGTATTTGAGACATGAGTTCTGGCCTTGAGTCTTACATATTCCTGAGTGAAGTCGATCAGGTTCTGCAAATCAATGTCATCTCTGTAGGCTCGTATGTTGTTGTTGATGAAAAAGTTGAGCTGATCTTTAATCCAGTCTTTAAAGACAAAGGCCAGGATGCCGGCAGTCAGCTCCAGGAAGAAGATTATCCCCAGAAACACAGAAAACTGGGAGAGGAGAAAGACAAATACACTCAAATTAAAGGTATAGTTCACCCAAAAATGAAAATTCTTTGAAAAATTAAAAGTTGATCCAAACCTGTATGAATTTCTTTCTTCTGCTGAACACAAAAGACGATATTTTAAAGAATGTTGGTAACCAAACAGTTGATGGGTCCCATTGACTTCCATATTATAAAAAATAAATAAAAAAATACTATGGAATTCAATGGGGCCCATCAACTGTCTGGTTACCAACATTCTTTAAAATATCGTCTTTTGTGTTCAGAAAAAGAAAGAAATTCATACAGGTTTACGATGAACCAAAGCATGTTATAACAATTGCACAAACACCTATGCATTTAAGTGTTAAAAAGGCATTACAAATCAGTTTTGCATGAGGCTACACCAACTCCTAATAAGAATCAAAACTTGGAAAACGTACAAACTTGAGGAGGAGGGTGTTTTCCCTCAGGGCCCCGATACAGCCTGCAAAACCCAGGATGAACATCACCCCTCCCACCACCAAAAACAGCCACACTGGGTCAAATCCACCCAGATCTGTGATGGAGGAGATATTTGAGAGAACTCCCTGAGGAAGAGAGAGAGAGAGAGAGAGCCGACTGGGCTTTAATTAGCTGAATTGCTGTTCCAATCTGTTTCAAATGTGGTTGTTTGCAATTACAGCAGATACAAATATTTGCAAATATTCCCACTTGTGTTCTTTAAAAGTTACAAATATGGCACAGAAAATGCAAGAGCCACATTGATCAAGAATACACAGACACACACAATATATCCATATGTGTTTATACATATTTGTGTGTAAAAGACCAGATGGAGCATTGAGTGAAAAATGTAAATAATATTTTCATTCTTATATTAAACTGTCTAAAAATTAATTTTTGATGGTCCACCCTACATAGCACATTGGTAGATACTAGTTGCCAAGATAACATTTCGAAAACGGCAACAATATATAGATAGATAGATATATATATATCTATATATATATATAACAAACCACTACAGCTCATCTATTTAATGTGATGAACATGGGACATCTCAACTTCAAATGTGCATTAAGATTCTTGTCAAATAAAGATGAATTTTATGCATTATGCATTAGATACTTTTTTTTTGCTCACCTTCTCATTCCATGCCCACAGTCCGATACCAAGGAAAGCCACTCCAAGCAACTAAAACAAGAAAGATATGGCATTGCTCTGGTAAAATTGATTCATTAAAGGGACAGTTCACCCAAAAATAAAAATTCTGTAATTCTGTCCTTTGGTAATCTTCAAAACACAAATTGGGATATTTTTAATGAAACCTGAGATGTGTCTGTCTATTTTTGGATATTACAGTATGCGTGCATTGCACATTGGGAAAAAATTCTTGATGATTTGAACAGATGGATTAAAAGTGCAGTATGCATTTCCTGAGAAACACTTGATATTTGAAACAGACACCTAAACAAACACACCCTTCCCTTCGTTATGCTCCGCCACCCAAAAAACAGAGTTCACAAAACTGGCACATTTGAAGTAATCTGAATTGTTTCATTGTTTTGAGGTTTATGAACTTGTTTCTTTTAATTTAGACAAACTTAAATTTGACTGAAACTGGGCTGGGATTCCCAGCATGCTTTGCCATGACACCTGAAAGGGAGAATAAATGCAAAAAAATTAAGTGTTATATAATGTTTTTGTGCAAGATTAATGTTAACTGATTAATGTTAATGATTACCTCTAAAATGTTGAGTTTGCCAACTTGTTCTGGTTTAGAGTGAGGCCTTAAACATTAGTGGTCTGTAAAAGGTGCTTTGCTATCAGTTCAAAACTATTTTAGGTCCATTAGAGTGTCAGTAAATAGGAAAGCAACTCTTATCTGCTTCTTATATCCAACTCTGAACCCACAATGCTTTTCTCCAAAGTACAGCCTAATGTTTCCATTTCAAAACTTCTTTGCCGGTGAGCTAATACTGAACATTAGAGATAAAAAGGCATTTTATCAGTTTTCCTCAGCCTGACCACAAAATAGGTCATGGCCTTTGAATGTAAAAGGTGCCAACCTCCATTTCTCTCTTCAGGTCTTTTTAATAATTTTAACAGCTTTTCAATGTTACACCATGACATTTCTGCAATCTGCTTTTTCATGGTGGCATCTGAGCAGACATCTGGTTCTTCCCATGAGACGTATGTCCTCATTATGTCCATAGGGCAGTGATTCTGCAAGCCCTTCACAACTAGAGAACATGGCTTTTATTTCTAACCTTATTTCTTCATATACTATGATTTTTTGTTAATTAAACACATATGCATCGTGTTCAAATTTACTTTGTTGCTCACAAATTCTCTTGCAGCAATACGAATACATCTAATCCATGCAAAGAAAATTACTTTGGGGTTACAAATTTGCAAGTTATTCCTCCAAATAAATGTATTATTGGCAGGTTTTTATTTCGCTTAATTCTGTAATGTACATTTGAAAGAAACCGGAACAATTTACCACGAAAATTCACGGATTCATTCTTCACTGGCCAAATAAAGAAAAAGAGCAATAAGTGGGAGGAGACACATGGACATTAACGTCAGCTATGCCATTTTACATATATTCATTACCGATTTCAAATATGAGCACGATGTGTCATTTCTTTTCGGGGGGTCAGGACCTTTAGTTCGAACACCTTGTATATGTCAGAGACACCTCGAGAATTTCATTCACTATTCAAAAAGACATTCACCGCTACATTTCACCAAGTCGTTTCAGTCTAAACGGCCCTGTTTGTCTCTCATAACGCTTCATATTTTCATCTACAGAGCACTGACTGTGCGTCGGACTATGCCTCACAAAAGGGTTTTTGTGTACATGAATTACTCAAGACAACAGTACAGTGATTGTGGTTCCAGCAATGGCGTGCACAGACCTCCGCTGCTGCAAGGGGGAAATCACGTTCCCATTTTTAACCCTCTGTTGACATCGCGTTCCGCAATAGACCTTATTCAGGGCAGTGCCATGACAGGTATGAAAGCGAGGCTGTGAGGGATAGACTTATCAATGGCAATCCGCTGCATAAAGCAGCTATTGATCACTAATCATTTTCCTCAGCTCATTTTGTCGGGAGTTTTTTTGTCTACTGAAATGTACTGGAAAGATATTTTTGCCGTGTTTCGTCAGCAGGAAAAAATCCCAAAACACATTAAGTATCAGTACAACCCACTGAAGGGATGCATGACAATCCCTCACAGCCTTGCTTTCATTCCCGTTAAAAATCAAAGATGGCGCTGCTGTGAATAAGTTCTATACGACCGAAAGGGAACTTTACTATTAGCGATTAATATGTGCATGCCACTGGTGTAGGCCTACAGTCCTGTAATTCTCTTACTGAAAAATAAACTCTTAACTCAGATGATGTACAATCGTAGCCTACTACATTGAAAAAAAAAACCTTACTTTTTAAATTACAATTTTCACTCAGAAATTGCTAGTCAATTCTACAAATATGACAAAGAAACGACAAGTAACATTGAATTAAATGTGAATATAGTAAGTAGAAAGACTTAGCAGAAAGACACCTTCAACATTTCTCACATTATCACAGTTTATTCGCTATAGTGTTAATAAAATATTACAAGAACTCAGTTATCAAATCAGTTGATATTTCACTGGTTTTGGCCATCCTTCTGTTAGACTGTCTCACAAATGAATTAGGTTGAATAGCTGTCAGTTGTCAGCTGTTAAAATTAAGTACACAATTAGATAATACCAATTTAGGTCAACCAATTACCAAGCAATGCTTAATTTTGTTCAGTCTGTGGTGTAACAAGGTCGCATTAGCAATAAAAAAATATATACACTTAAGCAAACCATGGTCAGGTCAAAGTGTCTGAATCATTTTTGTTCCCAAATTTGTATAAATTATACTGGTAGTCCACTGTATGAAGAATGTCTGGGTATAATATGTCACAGTTTACTTTATTTTGCTATCCTCACTTACATAAATGAACTATAGTATCCTGCACCCACTAGTAAAATAAATCTGGTGTATGAAGAATTTTTGGTTTGACTGTATTTGTTAAAGGCGGCATAAAATGAAAATTCTATTTTCTAAATGAATGTTATAGATCACATTGTGACCAATTCATCCGTGCATTTATATATTTTTTGACCTCGTAATGTTTAATCAAAATTTCAAACTTAATCTTCCGGTGAACACGTCAGACTTCTCTCTGGTGACGTTTGCTGGCCACATCTCAAAATCGAATCTACAACCGTTTCATAGAGCCAAGTTCCCGCCCTACATTTTCGTTAATCCGTTACACTTGGATGCACTTCACAATCCGAAAGAAAAGTTCTGCTGCTACTTTCGTTTCACTGGGATTTCAAATACTGATTTCGTCTCATTAAGGAATTTGTAAAAAAGACGTTTTTTATCAATTTGTTAAACGGTTTCTAGTAGAGGGAGACCTTGAGAGTCAAGCATGACGTACAATTTAGTTTCTTGGACTTGTTTACAAAAGCTGAAGTTGTGTGGTGAACAAAGGCTCCATTCATTCCCATCCAACTTTGCACGGCACAATGGCAGCAAACCGGAAAAAATGCCGCTGTTTAAGCATCACAGGGTGTTGTTTGTGATATTAAAGCTGCGTGTCTCTGTGGACTGTCAGGATAAATGCACATTCCTTCTTACAGCCAGAGCAAACATGCAATATTATGATCATCCAGATGCTCCAGTAAAGCTTAAGCATAATGGTTATCCTGCACTCCCTATAAGATAGAAAATAATATAGCCTAAGATTACTGCAAGGATCATTTCCAGCCAGTCTGGTCAATGTATGGTCAATGTTGAACATAGTACTTGCATTATTTTTTATATATTCCATAAATGTAAGCAATTTAACCTTGCATAAACATGCTAAGCACCTATTTCAACACGGGAATGAATTATTTTTATATTTTACTGCATGTTTTGCTGAAATTCTCATTGCCGCAATGCATCAGTCCAGCTATGTCTGAATGCGGAGACATCGAGAGTGAAGCATGAACAACAATTTAGAGTCTTATTTTATATATATATATATACACATATATAACCTTTGGCAGTGCATAACTGGCACGTTGGTTTTGGTTCATGTTTATGTTTCATGTCTTTTATTTGAAAGTTTAGTCAGTCATGGTTCCTGTTTGTAATGTGATCATGTCATGTGCTTCCCAAGTCATGTGTAATGTTCTGATTGGTTGTTTTGGTCATGTGTTCATCATTCTGTTTTGTCATTGGTTGATTGTCTTGATCATGCTCAGGTGTTTCTTGTTACTCATTAGTCCTTGTGTATAAATAGCCCTCATGTCCATGACTGTGTTTACACTTGGGCAGGCATTAACATGCGATCACCGTGATCCGATCAAGCAGATCGGACCATAAGCCAATCAGGACATGGTGTGTTTACACCTGTCCACATCAAGTGGCTTCTGTATGTGGATAACAGATCGGATCTCGCATCAAAAAAAAAAAAAGCAAAGTCGACCTGAAGTGATGGGTTTTCTTTTAAAAACAGTTTTCAGTCGGGGGACGTTTTACAAATCTCACAAAATGAGGAGGATGAAGAGGCTACAAGTACTAATAATGTGGACAGATGCCGTAATGCCTCGACTACCTCCGAACCTGGACAAGCTGATCGGATAACATTCCGATCAGAAGCGCGTTTACACTTGCCTTTTCAATGTGTATGTGGATAACATCTGGATACAGGTCGCATGTTAATGCCATGTGTAAACGCAGCCCATGGTCCATTTTGTCCAAGTTTTGTTAATAAAAGGCCAATAAGAGACTATTACCTACCATTATTCATTTTAATTATACTAATGTCTTATTAAAACAAAATGTATAAAACTGATCAGGTAAAACCCACAGTGGTTCTCAGTGCCTCCTCATGGGTTGACAGAGATCATCGCACCCAGCGGTGAACCACTGAAATTTCAAAGTGTTTCGAAACAGTTATGGCGTAATGAAGCTTTGTTTACTGAAATCACGACTCTGGCAGCTTGATACACGCACTGAACCACTGATTCGAACAAAACATTCGTAAAGGTTTCGAAGCTTCATGAAGCAGTGTTTTGAAATTGCCATCACTAGCACACACAACCTTTTAGTTTGTTCTTGTTCACCATTTATCATCATCACCCTCATACTCTTGGAGGAAATGACATACACCTCAGAGAAAATATTCTGTATAGTATAGCCAGAAAAATGTCATGCAGAAACAAAGGAGTGCTTTGAATTGAGGAGCAAGCTAGCGAAGCCTGACTCACTTTCAATTTGGATATGTATTCAGACTGTGCTGAGATGACAGCAATATTTTTGAGGTGTGTTATATGCTATCATGCTAAAGTAAAAATGCTATTGCTTAAATTAATATTATTGTTCAGTGCACAACTATATTGTACATCCGTTATCCATCTGTATGCAAACGTGCCTATAAAATCAACTCTACAAGACTATAGTGCACTGACTCTGACTATAGGCTTTAATTAGCAGCTGCTTTGGGATATAGCCAATAAGAGAAATTACATGTTTCATTATGTAAGCTGTGTCAAAACCCCCAATGCGTTAATCCAAAAAAAGATTGTAAAAACAAAACAAAAAGCAGAACTAGGGTGAGATCATAACAGCAAATTCTGACTTCAGTGTCCAGTTTTTGTGTAGTACGTCATGAGTCAACAGTAAACATACTAATGCTAATGTAGCAAGTGGTTCATTGTAAATGAGTTCTGTAAAGTAGCACAGTGAACGCTCAATAATACCGCCCTCATTATTGAACATCAGAGTTCATGTGAAAGGATGAGCATCACAGATAATTAGTAAAAAGTAGGTGAAGGGAGCAAAGTGATCTATCTTGTAAAACTAAATCTTACTACATTAGGCTATAGGAGTGTTGTAACACGGGCTGAGTTGTAACATCATCAATTTAACCAATTATAAAAGCCTCCTGGGGACACAATAAAAGGTGTGTGACTCATTATAGTACAGAATTTTTGAATAATTTTGTGTTTAGTTCGTAATTTGAATGGGACCCACATAAAATGGGACAGTAGCTGTTTCCATTCAAAGTTGCACATTTAAATGACGTGCAAAATTTGAATATTGCTTTAAACACTTGCACATAGAGCAGCATCTCCATCCCATGTGTTCAAGAGAACAAAATTGCCACTTCCTGGGAAACTGGCGCAAACTCAAAAAAAAAATCAAGGAAGCCACTGTGGCAATTTTTGCGTACATCATAAATTACTTGCGTCTAAACACTCATGTTCTCTTACGTTCAGATGCCTGGTTTTTGGGAACGCAATCATGGGAGATGCTATTGAGAGGGAACTATACCAAATCATTTTGATGACAGAGAACGACCAAACCAGTAACGACCACTTCAGAATGACCAAACTAACATTTTAGATGTTACTGTGCTATGCGATTGGTCCACCTTGTCCAGTTATCCAATCACATTCACTGTTGGGGCAAAAAAAAATTGTTGCGCATCAAGGGATTTATTCTGCAAATGTGTTTCCATCGTAGTTTATGCACGTCTTCTTATCGGATGAGAAATTTATCCAGCTCATTTTTAGAATTTATGCGCATCCTGATGTTTCCATCCAGCGTTTTTTTTTTTTTATGGCGATATCCCAAAATGCGCATGCAAATAGGTGGATGGAAACATAGCTAGTGACCAACATTTGCCCCAATTGGCATAAAAGTTGGTAACACTTTATTTTAATGTGATGTAGCCTAGATACACAAGTACATGTAGTTAATATTACTCAGTACTTATTTTGAGTAAGTACAATGTAACTACGTCACCTTAAAAAAAAGTGTAACCTAAAAGTTTATTTGGCCAAAAAAAGTTATATTATAAAAATTTGTCAAGGCACTTATTTTCGCCTGGCCTGGCTGTAAACATGAACAAACAATTTAGGTAATAGCCAAAGAAACGGCATTTAATCATCAGACACTGGCATTATTTTATTTGTCACTTGATTTACATATAATAAACATGTCCACTAAAATATATGTTTTGTATATTAAAGCCAAATTACAATTCTGGTTCCTCGAGATGAACCTAATTAGATTGCACCCCTAAAAATCCCCATAGAAATTACTTTAAAAATTACATTGGAAAATTCACTCACTGATTAAAATGTTTTTTTATTTAAAATTTGTTTTGTGTTTACGATTTAAATTTTTTTAAATTAAAGGTGGTAAGTTGGGGTAGGCTATATTGAACATGGCATAATATATCATTTTAAATTAAATTAGAATTAAATCTGATGATATTAATGCACAAAACTAAAATGAGTGCATTACTGCAAATCTAATAGTTACAACTCACCCCTCAACAGTTTAGAGATGAACTGTATATTTTGAAATAACTATAACTATATAATTTGAAGCAGATGAACGTGAATTATGTTAAAACAAAGTTATAGACATACAGCACAACAACACTTACAGAGTTACAGACACTGAAACACAATGTTTGTCTTTCAGTGCTTTTGAAATAACTGCATTTTCCGAGTTATAATCTCTTGTCACTCCAGGATATAGCATATAATCCAGGATAAGGATCCATGTGTTCTTACATGCAGTAACCCATCAAACAGGGATTGCTCAATGCTCTCAGGAATTTAGCTAACCTTCTGGTAAGGTTCTCTAAAGGTTATTAAAATATGAAATTTCCAGTAATGTTATTGGAACGTTTGTTCAACTACGTCATGTGGTCTTTGTTAATGTTCTCAAAACGTTACCGCGCGCACACACACACACACACACACACAACATTATTTATACATCGTTCGTCTAGCATTTTACTACTTGTTTTAGAATGTTTCGAGAACATTCAAATGTAACGTTCCTATGTTTGCATTATGATAAAAAAAAAAAAATAGAAAAATATTAGAAAATTGTAGAACCAAGAAAAACGTTTTATAACATTTAAAACACTGGAGATTTTGAAAAACGTTAAGAAAGCACGCAGAAATAACGTTTTCAGAACTTAAACGGAACGTTAGCAAAACACATTTCTGTTAGCTGGGAAGGTCGATGCATTGCTTCACAGAAGAGAAAGCCGATTATCTGTAGTACGCACTTGACTCGGCTGCTGGCATGAACATCTGAGATAAACGAGTGGAAGCGATAGCAAAGAAATTAGTTATATTAGTAACATTCTCACGAAACGGAACAGGGGCTCCTGCTGCCTGCTCAACGTAGAATAATCGATCGGTCTTAATTTAATCGACAAATTATGCCCGTCTTGTACAGTACATACCGGCTTCTCGCATTTCAAACAAACGGAACAAAGGAAATTAATTGACCGACCTGCGAAATACTCATATATCAGGTGAATATACTCATATAATCACGCGCAATGACATAAAGAAACAATGATACACACAAAGAAATGGTGGTGCACACACAAAGCACTTACCCAAAATATTATGTTAAATCCAAATATGAAATATTTAATGCAGCAGCTGACTTCTTGACCCTTGTAATGCTTTCCTGACATCATTGGCTCGTTTTCTCCAGCACAAACTACTGGCTCACATAAAACCCGAAGCAGGTTCAGTTTAGTATTCCGTTCTTAGGACATCGATGTCAAACTGTCCCAGTAATGTTGTTACCCGCTTAAAAGAAACATAATGCTGACCACTTTCAACAGCGTCTACGTAAGGTAAAATACCGACTGTCATTTATAAACAATTCCGCTGACTTAAACACTGTATATCCCGAAATAACTGCCCCTTCTTCACTGCAATTAGTTCACATCCCTTTTTTTGCCACTTGACATGGCTGCTTTGATTGACAGCACCAGTAACCAATCAGCTGTTGTGCCTGGGTTGTCCCTCAACCCTCCCCCACCAGGATTCCCCTCCTCTCACAAGCACGCGCATGAGTGGTTTTCGACAAACGACGTGCACGCGCAGGCTAAATTTGCGTAAACTGCTTTTAAAAAAGTGAAATAAATGCTGTCTGAATGCGGGAGAGGAGAAGATCAGTGCCTTAACATCGCCTTTCAGGAAGAGAACACTGAAATATTGTATAAATATTTGCTATTTTATAAACTAAAATGCTAAAACTAGATTTAATTAGATTATTGATTTATATATATTTTTAAAGGAGACCTGAAATTGTTTTTCTTGATCTCATTTATATAGGCTTATAGCCTATGTGCCTGTAGTAGCCTTTTGTTATCTTTGTGTGTATTTGCTGCTGTCTTGACTGGAAGAAGTGATTGTAATATCTCAATGGGATCTTCCTGGTTAAATAAAATAAAAATATTATATTAGCCCTAGGGTGAATAGCCCTAATATTGGACATTTTTTGCATTTCAGCCTTCTGTGACATATTGCGATGTGTAGCCAAAACATTAAATCCACACCCAATACCATTTTGAAAACCACAGGATGTATCCCAATCAATTCAAAAGAGAAAATGCAGATAACACATTCATAAAAGAAATGGATAGATATATTAGTGCTCTTAGTGCAAGTCATCCGCAGCTTCTCAATGTGGGATACTGAAAAGTCTATGCTAAGGCCCAAATCACCTTGAGAATAGTAAAATCTTCTTAAGTTAGTCATTTTCTTGGTTATTGATGATTGAAACATGGATATTGAACACCATCAGTTAATCAGTGGTTTTCTTCCTATTGTATGATGAAAGTGGTCATTGCCTTTTATTCTGCGCTGGAGAGTAGATTTAGGGACATTCCATGGAAACTCCATCTTCATCGATCTGCCTATACTCATATGGCTCCTTTCATTCTGTCCTGCCTCCACTGATTTCTTTCTATTATCCTTGATTCTGCCTCTCTTTCTCTGCGTCTGACAATCTCTCCCCGTCTCACCACACATTTTTGACTGACTAAAGTACTGTCCCACACATTAGGCTAATCATACTGTTCCACTTTTTGAAACCACATTTCCTAAAGTGGGACACTAGGAAATTTGATACAAATATAAAAGATATAGTTTATACGTTCAAAGTTATACTATTTTTTGATGGATAAACATTTCATAACCACATTAGGCCAAAAAGCAGGATTGTTTTGTTTGAAATTAATTTATAGGCCTATACTCCTTAATATCAAGTTTGTCAAAACTCAAAAAGGTGCTTCCTGTTTGATGATTGCTCCAACCTCATATATGACTGGACATTTTAGGGGATCAAAATCACCGTATTAACCACAGCTTTGGTTAACCCATAGTTTCATTTACAGTGGGGAGATTTTGCAGGTTTTCCCACTTACAAATCATGCAGAAGTCTGTAATTTTTTATCATAGGTACTCTTCACCTGTGAGTGACGAAATCTAAAACAAAAATCCAGAAAATCACATTGTATGATTTTTAAGTAATTCATTTGCATTTTATTGCATGACATAATTATTTGATACATCAGAAAAGCAGAACTTAATACTTGGTATAGAAACTTTTGTTTGCAATTACAGTTTCCTGATCATACGTTTCCTGTAGTTCTTGACCAGGTTTGCACACACTGCAGCAGGGATTTTGGCCCACTCCTCCATACAGACCTTCTCCAGATCCTTCAGGTTTCGGGATTGTCGCTGGGCAATACGGACTTTCAGCTCCCTCCAAAGATTTTCTATTGGGTTCAGGTCTGGAGACTGGCTAGGCCACTCCAGGACCTTGAGATGCTTCTTACGGAGCCACTCCTTAGTTGCCCTGGCTGTGTGTTTCGGGTCGTTGTCATGCTGGAAGACCCAGCCATGACCCATCTTCAATGCTCTTACTGAGGGAAGGAGGTTGTTGGCTATTAAGATCTCGCGATACATGGCCCCATCCATCCTCCCCTCAATACGGTGCAGTCGTCCTGTCCCCTTTGCAGAAAAGCATCCCCAAAGAATGATGTTTCCACCTCCATGCTTCACGGTTGGGATGGTGTTCTTGGGGTTGTACTCATCCTTCTTCTTCCTCCAAACACGGCGAGTGGAGTTTAGACCAAAAAGCTCTATTTCTGTCTCATCAGACTACATGACCTTCTCCCATTCCTCCTCTGGATCATCCAGATGGTCATGGGCAAACTTCAGACGGGCCTGGACATGTGCTGGCTTGAGCAGGGGGACCTTTTGTGCGCTGCAGGATTTTAATCCATGACGGCGTAGTGTGTTACTAATGGTTTTCTTTGAGACTGTGGTCCCAGCTCTCTTCAGGTCATTGACCAGGTCCTGCCGTGTAGTTCTGGGCTGATCCCTCACCTTCCTCATGATCATTGATGCCCCACGAGGTGAGATCTTGCATGGTGCCCCAGACCGAGGGAGATTGACCGTCATCTTGAACTTCTTCCATTTTCTAATAATTGCACCAACAGTTGTTGCCTTCTCACCAAGCTGCTTGCCTATTGTCCTGTAGCCCATCCCAGCCTTGTGCAGGTCTACAATTGTATCCCTGATGTCCTTACACAGCTCTCTGGTCTTGGCCATTGTGGAGAGGTTGGAGTCTGTTTGATTGAGTGTGTGGACAGGTGTCTTTTATACAGGTACCGAGTTCAAACAGGTGCAGTTAATACAGGTAATGAGTGGAGGGCTTCTTAAAGAAAAACTAACAGGTCTGTGAGAGCCGGAATTCTTGCTGGTTGGTAGGTGATCAAATACTTATGTCATGCAATAAAATGCAAATTAATTATTTAAAAATCATACAATGTGATTTTCTGGATTTTTGTTTTAGATTCCATCTCTCACAGTTGAAGTGTACCTATGATAAAAATTACAGACCTCTACATGCTTTGTAAGTAGGAAAACCTGGAAAATCGGCAGTGTATCAAATACTTGTTCTCCCCACTGTATTTATGGGGGACCAACAAACACTAGACCTTAGGTGTCCCACATTAGGCAGTGTCCCACTTTAGGGCATTTCACCCTATATTATATTATCTGACCATAAAAAAACTGATGGAATTTAAATAGAAGACTTGGCTTCTACTCACAGTATACATACAGTTTAAAGTGTATATTACAATTAAATTATAATTACACTAGAACTTGAATCTGGTGTGGTGACAGATCAGGTCTCCATTAGGACCCCAAGATCCCATTGGCTCAAATGACTTTTAATAGGCACTCTCTTTAGCGCCTGTTTACAGTTCCTACAAAATCATGTTATTATAAAGACTGTTTGAACTTTTATAATGACCATTAATGTCTGTACTTGTTAGTTTATGTACTAGCATAGTATACAAATAAGATTAGCCTGATATGTGCACATGAAAGCACATGATGAGCACATGAAATGTGCTATATAAATAAACTTGCCTTGCCTTGCCTTGCCTTGCCTTGATAGCTTAGTTTATACACTCATTTGTACTTGCTACATGTATTCACAATAATTTTTAATGTAATTACGTTTTAAATTAAGTGTTAAATGTCCAAATATTTAAGTTACAAAAACAATATAATGATGTTTAATTATTCACTTAGGCTATTATTATTATTATTATTATTAAGCTAATTAATTAACAGTTTATCAAATGAAAGAAACATTCATTTTGTTTTATTATGCACTATATAGTAACCTATACATATTTTGCATTCGTATGTAGGCTACTTAATCATTAACTGATATCAAATCAGCTACTGATGGTTCAGCTACAAACAGGACATTAGGAGACTATAAAGGACAGTCAGGACGGCTGAGAAGATAATTGGTTACTCCCTGCCCAACCTCCATGATCTTTACACCTCCAGAGTGAGAAAAAGGGCTAAGAAATTCACTTTGGACCCCACACACCCAGCCCACTCTTTGAACTATTGCCCTCTGGCCGGTCCCATCAGAACAGCCAGACACGAAAACAGTTTTTTTTTTCTTCCCTGCAGGCTATATTCATCCTGAAAAATTTAACTGCACATGGTCTACCATAACAGTACATTTGTACATAACATCTAAAATTGTACATCTGTAAATTATATCATAAACTCTTCACTTGTAAATAACATCTGTACATTCATTCAAACAACTATATAGCCTATATAAATACATATATTTTTCTATATACGGTGCTATGCATAAGTTTAGACACCCATGCTAAAGTTGACTAAAAAGAGGAATAAAAAATCATCTTTTGGAAATTGAACTTAATGCCTTAATTTAAAAAATTAGGAAAAATCCAACCTTTAAGGACACCAATTTTCTTTGTGAATGAATAATGTATCGTAAATAAATAAATGTTCTTCCTTAAAATACAGGGTGCATAAGTTTGGACACCCCTATTCCCATAGAGGCAGGCAGATTTGCATTTTTAAGTATTTAAAAAAAAATTTTTTTTAGGATACTATGCATCCTGATAAAGTTCCCTTGGCCTTTGGAATTAAAATAGCCCCACATCATCACATAGCCTTCACCATACCTAGAGATTGGCATGGGGTACTTTCCATAAGATCATCTCTCAATGCAAATCAAACTAGCTATTAGGCTAACTGAAATAAAACCATGCCGATCTCTAGGTATGGTGAAGGCTATGTGATGATGTGGGGCTATTTTAATTCCAAAGGCCAAGGGAACTTTATCAGGATGCATAGTATCCTGGATCCATGAAGTAACTGGCCTTTAAAAATCAAAATCTGCCTGCCTCTATGGGAATTTAACATAGGGGTGTCCAAACTTATGCACCCTGTATTTTAAGGAAGAACATTTATTTATTTACGATGCATTATTCATTCACAAAGAAAGGTTGGATTTTTCCTAATTTTTTAAATTAAGGCATTAAGTTCAGTTTCCAAAAGATGATTTTTTATTCCTCTTTTTAGTCAACTTTAGTATGGGTGTCTAAACTTATGCATAGCACTGTATTTCTACTACTGTATATGACACATTACATTTTTTGTTTCTTATATTATTGTTATATTTTATGTCTACTTTGCAATTCATGTCTGTAACAGTATGTGTATTGTTACAGACATGAATTGCAAAGTAGACATAAAATATAACAATAATATAAGAAACAAAAAATGTAATGTGTCATATACATGTCTATAACAGTATGTGTATTGTGAAGTTGTTGTTGCATGAGACCTTTATTATGCATGTATGAGGCACCCGAGGTGTTGTGGGTGTTGTGTGTATTGTGGCAGGAAATATCGGGAAGTAAACTTTCATGAGTTCAGAGAGTTCATGTAATTACATGTGAGCCTGTTTCTTTCATGATTATACTATACACAGAAAATTGAAAAATGGTGGCAGTGGGACATGACGGTAAAGACTGAAAACAAACCGCTGGAGATTATAATGACAAAACCACTTCTGAGTGAACCAAAGAGATTACAATGCATGCTTATGCGTCTTCAGTAGTATCAAGTGAGACTTCAATACTGTCCAGGCAAACACCTGCTTCTGGCTGATATCAGATGACAGGACAGGGGCCAAGTGGAGTCAGAAGTAGAGTCTATCAACATGGTGTATCCGTGTCCAAGGAGAGACTACAGATAATACAAAGATCAACAGAATTAATAATAATACATTTTATTTCTAATGTGCTTTTCTTAGACTCGAAGCGCTACAATACACAAAAAGAGAATAACAACAATAAAACAAAGACATTCAGTTACAATAAGCAGCTCTAAAAAGGTGTGTCTTTAAAGAATTCTTAAAACAGTCCAACGTTGGAGAGTCTCTAATTCCCGATGGAAGAGGTGTGGTGCTGATACCGAAAATTTTGAATATATTACCATTTTTTGATGGATCGATTTGGGAGACCAACATAGAGTGCATAAACATAATCAAGCCTCAACATAATAAAGGCGTGAATAATAATAATACATAGTTACATTTATATAGCGCTTTTCTGGGTCCTCAAAGCGCTTCACATATGGAAGGGGGGAATCTCCTCAACCACCACCAATGTGCAGCATCCACCTGGATGATGCGACGGCAGCCATATTGCACCAGAACGCCCACCACACACCAGCTTACTGGTGGAGAGGAGACAGTGATGAAGCCAATCAGTATGGGGATGATTAGGAAGCCATGATGGACAGGGGCCAATGGGCAAATTTGGCCAGGATGCCGGGGTTACACCCCTACTCTTTTTCGAAGGATATCCTGGAATTTTTAATGACCACAGAGAGTCAGGACCTCAGTTTAACGTCTCATCCGAAGGACGGAGCCTTTCTGCATCTAGCAGCGATAGAAAAGGTCATAGTCTAGCGATATTTTTAGATGGAAAAATGCAGTTTTCGATACCATTTTAATATGGGCATCGAACATCAGTTCTGGGTCAAAGATAACACCAAGATTGCGCACTTAATTGCCAAAGAAAGTCATTGAAGGTATTCAAATTTGAACTGTTAAGTTTAAGTAAAGCCGTTGACGTACTGATAAATAGAAGTTCTGTTTTTGACTCGTTGAGTATAAGAAAATTGTCATGCATCCAGGCTTTTATCTCATCCAAACAGGTGGTAAGAGCTGTAACTGCAAGGTTTGGATTAGGGTGCATGCTGAGGGTGTACATCTGCGTATCGTCAGCATAACAATTAAACCCTAACCCAAACTTACGAATGATGTCTCCCAAAGGCAACATATAAATGCTAAATAAGATGGGACCAAGCACAGACCCTTGTGGGACACCCTGCTGAACTAGTGTTGGTACAGATTTGTTTTCCCCCCAGAGACACAAACTGAAATCGATTAGTGAGATAAGATGTAAACCATTCAAATGCAGTACCAGAGATTCCTAGCCATACACACAATCTTTCAAGAAGGACAGCATGAGATATTGTGTCAAAAGCAGCAGTGATGTCTAACAATACTAAGATACTACAGGCACCCATATCAGCAGAAATGAGAAGATCATTTGTGACCCGGACGAGGGCAGTCTCAGTACTATGACCTGATCTAAATCCGGATTAGAATGGTTCTAGGAGATTGTTTAAGGACAGGTATTGCTGTAGCTGGCCAACTATAACTCGTTCTAGGATTTTAGCCAGAAAAGGTAGATGGGCAATAGGCCTATAGTTAGACAAATCCTCAACATCATAACCAGTCTTTTTAAGGACTGGTGTGATGGCAGCTAACTTAAGGGCCGAAGGAACCTGACCAGTTGATAAAGAGTGATTAATGATACCAGTAATAGAGGGGCACAATAATGGTAAACACTTTTTAAAAATCTCAATAGGCATGGGCTAGACACAGAATTAGACATAGAAACTCCAGTCTTTGAAAAAAGTGATACTCCAGGGTTGGCCTGATGGGTAGAAACAGGGACCAACTCATCCCTGGGAAAAAAATGGAACAGACTTGTTCCAGTTCAATGACCGGGATTACATGGTCACAGTGGACTATCTGCCCAACTTTTGGGAGGTGGATCACTTGGAAAACAGAGTCAAAAATAGTCAAATGCAAATTAAAAGCACATTTTGCAAGATATGGAATTCCAGACATTGTTTTCAGACAATGGCCCCCAGTATTCATCCAATCAATTCAAGAAACTTTACACACAAAACGTCTTAATTGGGGATACCCACACAGTAATGGAAAAATGGAGTCAGCTGTAAAAAGTGTAAAAAGGCTTATATGGCTAAAGCCAAAAGAGCTGGGGTGGATCCTTACCTATAGCAATATTGGATCACCAGAATACAACAGGATAGCAGCCCAGCAAGGGCACTGATGGGTCGACAAACTAAACCTATACCTCCCATGTGTGAGTTTACTTCGTCCAGGTCTGATATCCAACAAATCAGGCAACTACAAGAATAGACAGTTGAGACAGGCTCAATACTACAGTGCAGCCAAAGATCTCAAAGAGCTGCACTACAAGGACAAAGTGAGAGTTCAGCCGCTGACAGGACAGACACAATGGTGGCCAAAGGCAATGGTGATAAGCCCAGTGGAACAAAGATTGTATGAAATTAAGATGGGAAGTGGACAAATCCTGAGAAGGAACAGAAAACATATGAGAATGAGCAAAGAACTTGGTGTTGACTTTCCGGAAGTGGCAGGGCAGACGACAGGCAGGATAGATGACCACTGAGACCGTCAGTAAGATGGCGATAACGTGAGTGCAATAGAGGCAGCTCTGAAGGAAAGACCAGGCAGGAACACAAGTAACACGTAGCTTGATGTAGATCTCAGATGTAGCACCAGTCTTGCCACCAGGTAGAGACTCACAGAACCAGAGGCTTGACACAGAGGTTAGATAGCTGCACCAGTCAGGCTGCCAGGCAGTTAAGAGTCAGTGACCAGGGAACTCGGGATACAGAGCAGGAACACACAAGATGAGACTCAAGACAAGACAGACAAGATATAGCGACAATAAAGAGAACAAAACTAAACTGATAAGATCAATGACTAGAGAAACATAAAGTAGAGAAATAAATATATAAAAAAGCAAACTAATTCTTTCAAACAGATACCTCTAAAAAGGCAACAGACGGAAGGACATAATTATTTGGTTCTTTCTATCACATATAATGAATTCATAATGTAAAAACCTAAGATCTAAGATAAAAAACTGGAGTTGCTAAAGAGAAGCAATACTTCCACTTGACAGGGAAAATAAGAACTGAAGAAAATAACTCAAAATAAAATTCTAAAACAAGAGAGAACTCAAACTAGATTATAAAGCACAAGAGCTAAAGCTAAGCAAAACAAGGATAATCTGATACTGGGAGTAGGATTTTTTAAAAAGTGTAAGCGCAAGGATATTTTCAAGAGCACAAACCAGAAAACACCACAAAGTAGGCCTACATACACAAAACAAACCAGCGAAGAGGGAAAGAGACACAATATAAAGGGACCAGAGCACATGAGGAAATAAATGTATTTAAAATACAAATACAAAATACTGTGTGAAAAAAATATTTTACATATAAATACAGTATTTTGTATTTTGAAAATACACAAAATACATGTGAAATTGGCCATCCAGTGCAGGTATAGGTCACAGTGAATGAAGAAACTACACAGGCCTACTGACTTTTCATTCCTAACCTCATCTCTGCTCTCTCTGTCATTCTTTCTTTCTTTCTTTCTGGCAATTACAAATAAACTTATGCAAAATAGCAGCCATTATTGTACTTATTTCTGGTTGCAATGTAGTCTATTACTTGTGGTGAACACTATTGAAAAATTCATACTGTATGTAAAACTGTGGGAACCTATCTCGCAAAGAATATGGATGGGCGATATGACCAAAATCTCAATTTTACTTCACAGTAACAATATCATGGTTCCTCAATATCAGTTTTGATTCCACAGCATAAACTGAATTTCAAACTCTTTTGAGGTGTTGTTGTTGTTGTTGTTGTTGTTGTTGTTGTTGCTGCAGGTAGTCCAATGCTTTTTAAGTAATTTTATGTTTATTTTATGTAAAGTTTATTTGTTTCTATAAGTTTATTAAAATTAGAAAGTGTATCTAAAATTTAAAATTAGAATGAATTTAGATTCATTTGACACTATTTACCCCTTTTTTATTATTACTTTTTATGTACAATAAAACTAAAAGCTGAAGATTTCTGTGGTGTATCATTCATCAGTGTTTGTTCTTCCACTCCAACGTTCCAATAATAGGCTCTATGCACGAACGCTGCTGACGTATTTCCGGTAGGATCTCAGCCAGCGTCTTTACTTCCGCATAGCGCGTTCTATAGGACAATTCACTTCAATAAAATTCATTTTCTCAGAAACGGAGACAACGATTTTAGAAACTGATTCGCTAGTCGGATTTCGCGCGATATGAGAGAATACTCACCCTCAAAGTTGTTGATGTAGCTCGTAATTTATAATTTAAAGAACTTCTCTTTTTTACTCATGTGTGACAGTTTAACTGCCTTACAATATTGTTAACTTCATTCACGTTAACCGCTGGAAGTTTTTGTAAACAGCGAGTGTAATTTGCCATTATCTCCACCTAATGCAAAAACTGCTTCTGACGCAGCACCGGATGTAACTGGGCGGGCTGAGACAAAACGCGGAAGCGATCGTGCATAGAGCCTATTCCTGCCCACTAAAAGCTGCACGGATAAATTTGCTTAGGCTAACTGTTACCCCACAAATAGGCCCATCTTATCTATGTAAACGATTTAGAAAAAGTTCCATCGATTCACACTTTATATCATCGCTATGACGCTATGATATGTAGAGTCATATCACCCAGCCCTAACATGCAGTAATGCTTTAAACACATTTGACAAGCTAGTTGATAAATCAACAACCGATCAAGACTGATTGGCTAACGCTATTTTCCCAATTGTCTGTGCTCTTTTATTCTTTTATGTTAACTGAAGTGAATAATGCACTATTTTAACTTTAATCAACAAGTAGAATTGATCACGACATTCTCACCTTATTCCAAAAAAAATAAAAAAAAATAAAATCGCTGATCCAATGCTGAGCTAGTGAATGTCTGAACTAGTTGATGCATAAAGAGGATGACTGGCAAAAAGTATTTTGAAAATACAAAAATACTCATCTTAAATGTATTTAAATTTGATTTTTTCCAAAGGCTTTAAAACACAAAATACAAAATAGTTTTTTTGTATTTCAAATACGTATTTTAAATACATATCTGACTGTCTGTCTGTTTCGCGCTTCAAAATCTGTTGACTGTTATGCCGCGCTTTGATCTGATTGGCGGTTGGCAACCAATGTTAGGATTGTCTCTAGGCAACCAGTAGAGAAATTTAAGCTGACCAAAAATCAACATTGATTCAATGTTTGTCTTTTCAACACTGAAAAACATTGAATTATCAACATTGATTCAATATTATTTTAACATTGAATTTTCAACATTGTTCCAATATTATTTTAGCATTGATTTTTCAACATTGATCCAATATTATTTAGCATTGAATTTTCAACCTCAACCAAAATGATGATTCTGATGGAATTTCAACATTTAATCAATGTCACCTTGCTATCTGGGATGTATCTGAAATACTGCCCATCCCTGAGTATGCGAGCCTGTTTCTTTCATGATCATACACAGAATATTGAAACAATGTCTGCACTTAAGGTGATGATACACAGGGCAACTTTTTGAGCAATGTTGCTGGGCAATCTTGCCGAGCAATTGTTGCTAGGGCACTTTCTTATTGGAAATGGGCAATACATTTCTATCTGGATCATTTAGATAGGTCGTGGGCCCTGTGTCTCATTTGGTTGCCCGTTGATGGCAACATTGCCCAGCAACATTGCTCAAAAAGTTGCCCTGTGTATCATCACCTTTAGTCTGTAGGCCTACTTTCTTCTGCACGGCAGCTCCTGTCACCAAGACTAATTCCTTGTGTGTGCTCATTTTGATTCTGAATCTGATATGGAGACCCGATTTCGAGGGAGGACCCGAAATGTCATGACAACGGAATCACTGGAACGGCTGACAGAAAAATGCGAGAGGAAATTGCAGAACAGATTGTTTATTTTTCACATTCTTTCTTAAAGATATCGTCCTAAATAAGTATAGGAGGTTCCAAAAGCCATTTCTGTCCAAACAGCAGACATGGTCTCAAATTCAAAGAATTAAACAGTTCCTCACATCCATATTCAACTTACTTGAAACACCTCTGGTGCATCTTTTTTTTTTCTCCTATTTTTTCATTTTTATAATTAGCCTACTCATTGATAGAGATATTGTGAAACTCATGACATTCTTCAACATAGGTGAACATTGATGCTCCATGAATATTGAAAGTAACGTTTTCTTGCTCTCTTATGACATCATGTGGCCAAAAGTGCACCTGCAATGTTCTCAAGTAAGTTCTCAAAAAACTAAATATAGGCTACTTTTTCTTTTAAAGACATAAATACAGTTCCAGAAAACATGTGAACCCAGATGCTTTGGCATGAGCTCAAGATTCACACCAGACATCCTAAGAATATTGATTAATTGAAACAGTTTTGTAAAGAGAAAATAACATTGTGCATTTATAAGCAATGATTACAGGCAATATTTGGTGGTGATAACTGCTGCATCCTGCATTATGAGTGTTTATACCACTGCTATCTGTTTCAGCAGACCATGTTTCTCTATGTTCAAATAAAATATTATGACAAATGCAGAAATGCATAATCCAAGGGTTCACATAGGCTACTTCTTCCTACAACTGTCATGTTCTCAAATACTTCACATACTGCAGTTTGATTATTTTTTGCAGTCCTTTTCATTGAGCAGTTGGTTGGCACACACATCTCTCTGCTCTGATATCCTTTAGCTCCTTTATAATAATGTCCGCAGTGTCACTGTTGTACATCACGATGAGAGATGACAGTCCTTGTGGAGTGCAGTTTGATCTATAAAATATATGAAGACAGTTTTAAGTTCATACCTGTGTTTTCAAAACTTAGACTCACAATTGTCATGCATAACTATATGCACCTTTGAAGTACATCATTTTCTCTGTGGCGTTTTCTTTGTCTCTGAACAGGCATGGGTGACGCAGACATTTCTTTCAAACAGATACCTCTAAAAAGGAAACAGACAGAAGGACATAATTATTTGGTTCTTTCTATCACATATAATGATAGCCTACATATAATGCAATAAATTATTATGCTCAACATTAGGGCTGTATCCAAACCAGTGTTGAGGAACTTGGGAAGCTACTTTGAAAGTGTTTGATACAAACCTGAAATAGTTCAACAAGCGTTTTTAAACATTAACACGTACTAAATACAATGAAACATATTTACAGTACAACTGAGTCGACATATTATACAGAGATTTGATTCGGTGAATCGTATTTAGGCCTAAATGAACCGATTGGTTCAGAGAACTTGATTCATTAGAACGAATTGGACTTTCAAAGGCCACAAGTTACATTTACGGCCAACCGATTTACTAGGAATAATCAGACTTTCCGGGCTACATGTGTACTGTTTAGAATCAGCTGTCTGACCAGAAAGAACCGGACTGTCCTGACCTTTTAGGTGAGCGTTTAAATATTCTCTCAGCTATTAAAACAACGATATGTAACGTTAGCGTTTGGCCGAACTACATTGCTACTTGTTTAAAGGAGTCGCTCGTTAATGGTTTTACTTTTAACAGCTGTCATTATGGTGAAATAATATTTTCAGCAACTATATTTAATATAGTTATTTACATTTGAACGAAAATGTATTAGGCTATAGTATAGCTTACATTTATATTTGCCTAGGCCTAAATGCAATTAGTTGAACTAATTTTTTTAAGCAGGACTTAAAGGGATAGTTCACCCAAAAAAGAAAATTCTGTCAGCATTTACTCACCCTCATGTAGTTCCAAACACATAAGACTTTTGTTAATCTTTGAAACACAGATGAAGATATTTTTAATGAAATCTGAGTGATTTATGTCCCTCCATTGGCAGCTATAAGCAGCTACCACAAAAAGTTCATAAAGAGATCGTAAAACGGTTTAGTCCAAATTTTCTGAAGAGACACAATCACTTTATATGATGAACAGTTTTAATTTAGGCTTTTATTCACATATAAACATTCATCAAAACGTGCACATCAGATATGCGAGAACCAATGAGGTTCATTCTCATGTTAAGCAGCACATTTGAACTTCTGCAAAAACAATGAGGGTTTGTTCCCACTTTGCAAGCAGTTTCGGTTGAGCTTCTGTTTATATCCGCTGATCAATGTTTAATAAAAGCCTATTCAATCTGTACATCATTTAAGTGATCAAGTCTCGTCAGACAATTTGGATTAAACCGCTAAATTCATATGGATTAGTTTTACAATCCCTTTATGAACTTTTTACAAAGTGGTAGTTGCGTGGATTGTCAATGGAGGGACAGAAATCTCTCAGATTTGATTAAAATATTAATTTGTGTTTCGAAGATGATCTAAAGTTTCACGGATCTTAAACGACATGAGGGTGAGTAATTGTTAATTTTGTGTGAACTAACCCTTTAAGTAAATTTTATAATTCTACTGTCTTTGAAATGTGCACTGCTGAACGTAGGCTACTGACAAGCATTTATGGCAAACTAAAACATACTTTATTGTCATTTCTATTTAAACTTTTATGTTTAAAAATATTTGTAATGATGAAGTTCCCATTTAATTAAAAATATATCAACTTTAACGTAATATCGAATAACACTACAGATAAAATGATGACGAATTACTTTTCATGTGCTTTAGTATATTAGTCAACACATTAAAATAAGTCTAGGCTACATATTTAAAGCATGTTAAAAGATTAAAACATCATGACTTAAAATGTACTTTAAAGTAAAACTTTTAATTTGACATTATTACAATGTACACTTTTTAAAAGTCTTTAACACTTAAGTGGCCTTTTATTTCATTTATTATTTTATCTGCAAATACAGTTAAAAAAATAGCCTACCTTTAATATTTAAAGTACACTACAAGTGCACATTCAATACGATTAGGTGTATTTTTCACAAGGGAAATCGCACACTATCAATATTTAGTTAGTACTGTAATCGATGTGTGTTTTGAATGGCACATTCTTAAACTTGTACATATTGTCAAGCCCCCTTATTCATCTAGTGATATATTACACACAGACAGGCTCATACCTACAAATACTTATGTTGAAACTGGATGGCTGCAGTATCCATTGACTCAACTTGCTCGTATGAAGGTTGACATGATGTACATACAGCTTGCATGCAGCTACATGTCTCCCATGTCTCAAATGTATTTGCTGTCTCTCATATTCTGAGCTGACCATGCAGCTCTGCCTGTGTTCTGAGCTCACTCCTGAAGCCCTCTGCTTTAGCTCCATTGATTTGCTCCTGTAGACCACTAAAAGCGGCTGGCGAAGAGAGCTGCCATTCAAGCAGTAGAGGCTCTGTGTGAGGGCTTCGTGGAGAACCAGGCTGCCGCTCTCATCCCCAAAGCGAAGCTGGAAGCCCAGGACATCTGAGTGGCTCGGTGGCTGGGTTATTGCAGCTGTCACGTCAAAAACGTCATAGCCTGTCGGAGGAACCCGGTCCAGACTCAATAAGTGCTCCACAAGAGGGCCACTAATGCTCAGGTTATCTCTTCCTGGTGAAAGACTATGTACTGTGACCGTCACACTAAGCGGCTTGTGATGAAGAGTCTTCCTCAGCAGGACCAGCTCTGCAACCCTCATGAAGGGACTCAGCTGGGACATGTTGAACCATATCCATCCTGGAGTGCCGTACTTTGAATCTTGTTTGAAAAAGAACATCTTTTAAGGGTCTTTGGGGTGAAAATTAAGCAGAATTTATTTTATACCTTTTTTATAATATTTATTTAGTTGTATTTATATAACTTCAAAGGTTATCAAATCTTTTTATGCATCAACATCTCTTCAGAGAAGTGTAAAAAATACAACTACAGTGAAGAAAAATGGTAAGTCAATAATTTTATCCCTTAAAACTAATTTTTGATAATCACAATGACATATTCAAACATTGTTTTCTTTGACAATCATTTATTAATGCCTTAAATGTTATTATATATGCTTCATTTAGTAGCGTCTTGAAGACCGTATGTAGCCCCGCCCCTTTTCTGGCTTGCGCTCGTTTGTATTTCCACAGCCTATTTACCGCTCGTTTTAAAATCTTCCTGGTCTACTGGCATTTGTTATGACATCCGCTTCAAACATTATTATGCTCTTGATAACTTTCGTCAACTCTACAATAAGTAAATCCACTTCACCAGCTAATTACTCTTCGACAGCGATGCCATAGATATATATACAGAGCTACCGCAAAAATGGAATTTCAAAGACAAAATTCTAAAGATGGCTATGTGCTTGTTTCTCTGGCTCACAAGAGAAGGTATGCGTGGATCATTAATATGCAAATTAGTCCCCGCCTCCACTCAATCACACCAGCTCGGATTACCTTATCCAATCGGTCAACTGTAGTAAACGCTACACATACTTAAAAAACGTTTTACAGGCACATCAATGAAAACCACAATAGCACTCATTATATTTAGGGAAAAGTGTTTTTTTTTATTTTTTATTTTAGATCTTGACCAAAAATGTATTCACCTCTTAATGGAAATAAAATCACAACATTTATTTCAATCAAGAGATGCATTCATTTTTGGTCAAGATCTTGTATTGACAATGCAAGAGTCCAGCACTCTGTAAAGTCTCCTCCAGCACATCCCAAAGACTTTCAGTGAATTTAAGGTCTGGACTCGGAGGTGCCAATTCATGTGTAAAAATGATTCTTCATGCTCCTCCCAACCATTCTTTCACAATTTGAGCCTGTTGAGTCTTAACATTGTCATCCTGGAATGTGGCCATGATGTGTCTTCCTACATGTTTTTTTATTTTTAATATTTAATTTAATATCTTAATTGTTTACTTCGAATTAAAGTAAAGACAGTAGAGCGTTGGCGCTTGCAACGGCAAGGTCATGGGTTCGATTCCCAGGGAAAGCAAGACTTGATAAGAATGTAAATGTGTACCTTGAAATGCAATGTAAGTCACTTTAGATAAAAGCGTCTCCCAAATGCATAAATGTAAATAAAAATATATACTTACCTTCAATGCTCCGGAAGCTCTGTACAAGAGTTCCATCTGCCCCACTCGGGTCTCTTTCCTGTGTGTCCAAGGACTGGTAAACGTGCTTCATGTAGGGGTGTGGCTTCGCTTGCTGAGGTGCCGACAGTTTATTTATGTGCAGCATCTCCAAAATAGCTTTGCTCAGGTCTCTATCCTCCGGTTCCTCCCCCTCATCTTCCATGAACACCAAACTGCGAATCCCTCCTAGTCCTAAAAGACCAATTAGGAAGCATAAAAACGATGCGGAAAACCTCATTCTGCAACAAAAAAAAAAAGAGCTGCCAGATTCACAGAAGAAAGCCGAACCCTGATTCTCCGTCAGCTCGGTCAGGGAACAGTGTGGACAACAGAAACTCGCTCACTCATTAGAGGGTGGGATTCAAAGCCCATGAAACCAACAGCCAAAACACTGAAAAAAGCAATTACCGCTTTCCCACAGAAAACCCAGGAATGTCACACTCCATTTGACAGGCATTGTGCTCTCAGTTTACGTGGAAGTGCCGCAAAGTGAACAGGCTTGTTTTGGTTTTGAGGCTTCAGTTCCTTTCACTTGAATCAAGGGGTCTTTTCAACTAGTTGCTCTTTCTCAATGTAAGCGGATAGTGCTCGTCTAATCTATGTTCATTAACCTTTGCGTTCTTGGCACAAACAAAGTATCAAGTGCAAGCTCTTCATTATATCCTTGAGATTCATTTTGAAAGTTGTGGGTAATAATTTAGCAATAGACGTCATTATTGCTTATTTTCATGGCTGGTATTTTTAAAAACACATGGATGGATTACAATTTAATTATTAGCAGAAAATAGAATATAAATTTAGACTGACTGATAACTTTGATTGACAGTGTCACGAAACTGCTCCGAGACTCGAAGGTGAGATCCAATTGCAGCTTTATTAAGGGGCAATCCAGACACGTAATCCAATAAACAGGCAATGGGTCAACACACAGGTAGACAGTCCAAACAAACAAAACAAAACAAAACAAAAACAAGACAGGCAGGGGTCAGAGGCAAGAAATCCAAAAACCAAGAAACAAGAAAACCAGGAAAACGCTCAGAGTTGCAGTGTGACACTAAACAAAACTTTGCAGTGAGTGAATGAGTGAACATGGTATAAATAGGCTGAGACTAACAGGGTGATGAGACACAGGTGAAAGCAATCAGTGATGATGAGTCCGGGCAGTGAGTTATGGGAAATGTAGTTTGTGAGAGAGTGATAATAGTCGGGTGTGGAGTGCCCTCTGGTGGCTCTCAAGGGCACTCCAGCAGGTGACCGTTACAGACAGCAAGTTTCTGGTACAAATGGCACCATTTTCTGAGATTCCTGAGAATGATCTTAAAAAACTGTAGAAAAATATATAATATCTTGGCTGCAAATTACCAGTACCCTTTTCATTCATTTTATACAGACATTTAAAAAAATGTATTCAACAATTAATCACAAGTGAAGAATCAATATCGAAAATTCTGTCATCTTAACATGGTACATTGGACTGTATTTTTACAGTTAGTTGTTGATACTTAAATAGTTGATTTACAAATCTTACTCAGTATTTTTGTCTTATAAATATCTAAACATTCTTAAAACAAGATACATTTACTTGAGAAGTAAAATTACTTTTCTTGTTTGCTGAAATATTGATGCTATTGATGCTTAAAACAAGAACAAATCTCTGTCGGATTTGATCTTAAGTCATTTTACTTCTCAAGTAAATGTATTGATTTAAGAATTTTTAGACATCTGTAATGGAAAACAACAGAAAAAGGAGGAAAGTCCTTTTTTGCATTGCAAGATTTAAATCTAGACTCTGCTAGGCTCCATAACATTAGATCGGAAGTGGAAATACTGTATACAACTGAAGTGACTTCAATATCATGCTGTTTGAATTTTACTTCTTTATACACTGTTTATATAAAAAAGAATCACATTTCTTGACTTTGCTATGCTATTGAGGTTCTCCACTTGAAATGGTTGACTTTTCCCTCAAACGTCACTTAATCTGTTTTATGAGAAGAGATTTAGGAGATTAGTTTAGTTCTTATGTGTTCAAAACCGTGCAGTCATGGTAACTTGACTGAAAGGAAACTGAGAAAGAGCAGAAAAAGCATTTGTTGACTCTTTCCTGACTCACTTAGGCAATATCCACTGATTAATGGCGTTGGGAAAATTTGAAAACTTGAGTATTATTTTAAAATGATTACATTTCTTTCTAACCCTGTGACTCCATAACCCTCCTCATAGACTTTAGTTGCTATACATCCAGATGTAATTGATGTAGTTTAACACAAAGTGAGTGTTATACAACTGAAAGCAGATAGTCGTCTACTTATCGTCAGTATATAAGGGGACCTGGACTCACTTACTTCTTGAAACAATTTCTAACACCTCAGGAAGAGAAAAGTGTAGATAATCGTCTGTGAGGAGGTCCGGTTAAACAACTTACCTCTGTTCTGTCTATTTAGTCTTCAGAGCTATTATGCTGTTCAGAGCTACAGTAACTGCTGCAAGCTATTGTGAACACACAGAGAAAGAATGTTTTAGTAAAAGATCCATGAGAATACCCTTAGATGAGAGATTAACAGGGATTGCAAGGTCAATGGTCACAGTGCAGAAGACGCTGATGGTTATTGTGTGACAATGTCATTTGGACATTGTTCTACTACATTAGTCTTGCTGTATCTTGATGTTAATAAATAACCAAATGCAGTGGGACCCAAAATGATCAGGATTCGTGAGACTCTAAAATCATCTATTTTAAGGTGTCTTTGTTACAGTGTAATTGCACATTATTTAAGTACTGAGTAATATTAAGTAACAACGTGCTCTTACTATAGGGTTAGGGTTAGGATTAGGTTTGCTTTAGGGTTAGTTGCATGTACTTAATTTATAGGTATTACTATAGTAACTACATGTAACAAGGACACTGTAAAATAAAGTGTTACCACGTTTTATGACCACATATAAGTTTTCTAATTAATTAGTATTTTTAACAGCAAAAATCTAAAAGGTGTTCAAAATAGAATAAACACAAATACAAATAAATACAAATTTTATGCAACTATTGTTTTACACTTTTTGTGTCTTATGCAAATACTTCAGCACAATGGACTTCAACATATGGACATCCTCCTTGTACATAGATCATTTACACATATAATTTTTTTCTTATTTTTATATTTAATGCACAATCATGAGGTGTGATTAGACAACATAATCCACTACCTTTGTGTATTTGACAAACAAAAACTTGTTTCACATTACCTAAAATATAGTTTTTCTTCGTGTTATTTTGAAGTTTGTCCTATATTATTTGCCAGCTACCCATTTAGAGACACTTAGAAACTGATTTCACAGATCTTTGTGAACAAACATGCTATGTTTTCAGTGGCGTCATCTAGACACCCTTTGATGGAAGATCTCCTCGATCTGTCATTATCTAATGGTGTGGTGCGGTCGGAGCGTAGATTGCTTTTCTTTGATCTCTGTCTGTTTGTGTTTGCCTCTCTTTTCTGATTGCCTCTGCATTTTTTTTGCTCTCTTCATACCCAGCCTCACTCCTCCCTAAAAGCCTCCGGAGCAGGACTATCCCACCTCCCTCCTCCGAGTTTCCACAGAACACCCTCTTCCTCCTCCTCTACTTCTTCCATCTCTTCGCAGGGGTGAGGATTGCCATCGGGACTCTTGTCAATGAGACCGTTGCTGTGAAAGCGTTGGAGTGAAAAGGAGAAGATAAACAGTTGTGGAGTTATAAGTGCTATGGTTTCAGGTAAGAACTTGTCTGTAAATGTGCCCTGTGTGTGTTTGTTTTGTGTATGTATGTGCAACGATGCCACTAAATAACATTTAGATCAACTTAAGAACAGATTAAAGATAAGAAATTAAAGGTGTAAATTGTGTACCCGGGCCACACTTTATGTTAGGTGTCTTTACTTAAAGAATATTGTTAGGTACATTGTACTTATTGTGTTCGTGTAGTATTGCAAAACACTTGTGCTGCTATTGAGGTGGGATATGGGTAAGGTTTAGTGGTATTGGTATGTTTATGGGGTAAACGAAGGGTCAACAGTAGTTACAGAAATGAATGCAGGTATTTAAAACAAAATAGGTACAACATAAAACCATGTATGTATACAATAAGTGCATTGTATCAAATGATTAACTTAAATGTTAGTACATAGATAGTAGTTAAAGATACTTAATATAAAGTGGCACCGAATATCAGAATATAACTTTTATCAAATGAGAAATGTTAAAAATAATGGGAAAATCTACATTATTTTAAAACATGTAACCCAAAACCCAAACCCACAAACCCACTGAGTCCTTCTATTTGTTTTCCATATGTGAATTTGTATAATTTCTTAATAATGTCCTGTTTATGAACTAGTGTTGTTTGGCTGAGAAGGATGTAACTACTTTAAGTCATAAGAGGAATGGCCCTCAGGGTATAGTCTTCATCCAGGTGAAAGTCAGGTGGAAAGCATGTCACTTAAAACAGCTTTCTCATCTCTGTCCACCTTATGAATTAAACTAGTGCACCTTTATTAATCTTTCTTTAAGCTTACACTCTTAAAATAAAGAGGGTTTTCGCAACAATGCCATAGAAGAACCATTTTTGTCTCCCCAAAGAACCACCTTACAGTGGTCAGTTCTTTAAGGAGCCGTTTTTTTTCTTAGTGTGAAGAACATTTCTAAAGAAACGTTGTTGTTGCTGTAAAGAACCTTTTGTGCATTTTAAAGGTTCAATGGATGTTAAAGGTTCTTCGTGAAACCATCAACACCAATAAAGAACCTTTTATTTTTAGGAGTGTAGAATAACAATCCCCCCGACTGATAACCATACTCCCTTTTTTTTTCATCTGGGAGTCTTCAGCACTTGCAAACACTGAGAACGGTCATGCTGGTATGCTGCCAAATGGGGGCCAAAGCTGTTTAGAGAGCGAAGGCCTCCCCCTTTCCCTCTGCTCATCTTTGCTTTGGAAATAGTTGGCTGCTCGTTACCCTGTCATTAGCGAGATGAGAAGCAGTGCACAGCGCTGTGAGGAAAGGCAGCCGATTTCTGCTGGCTCCAGCCGGTGTCTCCAGTCAGTCCCAGCTGTACAGAATGCCCACTTCCTCAGAGAGGAACGCACTTTTTTTCCCCCCGTGTGACCCAGAAATTGTAGCTCTAATAGGACCATTGGAAGGAAATGATAGTTTACCTTACCTCACCTTTTAAGAAGGACAGTTACCCTTTGTTGTTTTCCAGTAAAAATACTGAAACATCCTTAAAACATCCTTAAAGAGATATTAAAGATTTTTTTCACAGAATGTATATTGAATATTTATTTTTCTGACCCAATTTGTAATTTTCTTAAAGTAGCATAAATCTAGAAAAAGTTTATACCTTAATACACTGTAAAAAATAAAAAAAATAAAATAAATGTCGCAATTGTAAATAAAACAAGTTAGTATGTTTTACAAGAAAATACTATTTCAGTTTTTCTACTTTAAAATTTCACTTTAATTCAGTGTGTTACTTGCCATTTTGTGGAATTGTGTTTGTGTAATTTACGAGCAGTGAACAATGATTATAATGATGATTATATATATCTCATTCAAGACATTCTCTCAATTAATAATTCATATTTTCTTAATATCTTGTGGAGGTTTGCTTCTTAGGTAAATTTATGTTATTTGAAGATTGATGATTACATTTTTTAATAAATATGTTTTTGTTTTTTGCTGCATTGTTGAGGTAGTAAAGCCAGTAACGCTGTGTAACCTTCATTTAACTCAGTATTATATTGCTTAATAACTTTATGTAGCTGAAAGACAGATACATGGTCATTTTAATTTAACGGCACATTTTGTCATTGCTCATGTTGTTTTTCACACTTGGTCTTGGCACGTTTTGATGACAGGAAAACTGCCCCCACATGTTTGAATGGAAGCAGAGAGAAGTTTAGAAAGAGTGCAGAGGGGTCTGGGCCACCCACCCAGCCTGCCTTGGGCTTTCCTGACTGGAGCCTCATAATCACTGCTATATCTACATCAAAACATTAGTATACGTGAATATTGGCTAAACTTCTTCCCGTTCCTCCAGGCCTCATCGTAATGAACAAACAAATGTTACTAAAGTAATATCCAGTCAGTACAAATAAACACGCTCTCATAACATCCACATACTTGAGCTATTTCAATCAGCTGGCTTTAATTGAATCCTGATTGCTTGTGACTGGTAGGATTGTCGTACTTTTGTGGTTTTAAATGTCACTATTTTTTACGCCTGTTCTTTAAAAATTTTTTTTTTATTACATTTTAATAAGAAACAAGAGTTGTCAGTAATGGCTCACTTGTTTGGAATTATACATGTTTGTTATATGAGAATGAGAAATCTTTTTCTGTATGTGCACAATATCTTCTGGTACCCACATAGCACCGTTTGTGAACTCACGGCTTGTCGGCTGGTTGAATAGCCATTGTGTTTGTGAGATGTTTGCATCTCATATTCCACATCTGAATCCAGCAGCTGGTCTGGGGAAATGCTGGTGGGATTGTTAAGGTGTCAACCTACCTGAGAGCAAGATAAGAGTTCAAAACATTTCTGTGAACTTCCCCTTCATTTGTTCTCAAATCTGTCTTTGTCTCTTAAATGCTTTTTTTGCTGGAACCTTTCCTAGTCAAGCCTCATTACAATTTGGTGTTTACCTGAACCCGTGAAGGATCCCTTCAACACTTGTCGGTTGAACTTGCTCCAAACCTACAGAGAACATCCCAAACAGGGGTGAACCATATAATCACAGACTGTACAGCATGTAGAATCATGCCCTGAGAACAACGTTGACAGTTTCTAAACTGTGAGATCACACAAGAGAGTTGGGAATGCACTGTCTGTTTGATGTGGTGCGCACAAAAACGTCTGAAAGTGACTCAGAGGCACATAAGGGACTTTAAGCCATTAATCAGAGAACAGAAACTTTTTTTTTTTGCAAGAAAAAATAGTTAATCTAGTAAGGCATATTGGGCATATAGGTTTTAAATGTTGGTTCCCTTGTGAAAAAGAGTAATGATATACTTTAATAGAATACCTACATGCGAACTGAATGTAATATTTTCGAACACTTTTTTTGGAAGTACCGGTAGGCTCATTTTACAACTCCCCCAGAGTTAAACAGTTGAGTTTTACCGTTTTCGAATCCATTCAGCGAACTCCGGGTCTGGCGGTACCACTTTTAGCATAGCTTAGCATAGATCATTGAATCGGACAGGACCATTAGCATCTCTCTCAAAAAAATGACCAAAGAGTTTCGATATTTTTCCTATTTAAAACTTGACTCTTCTGTAGTTACATCGTGTACTAAGACCGACGGAAAATGAAAAGTTGCGATTTTCTAGGCTGATATGGCTAGGAACTATACTCTCATTCCTGCGTAATAATCAAGAAACTTTGCTGCCGTATATGGGTGCAGCAGGCGTAATGATATGGCGCAGCGCCTGAAAATAGGTCTAATAGGTTAGACAAACTTAGTCCCGGTCACGTTGGAAGTTACTGAGCTGGGGACTATTTTCAGGCGCTGTACAAGTAAGACTTAAAAACGTCTTTACATGTAATTTCATAATTACTTTTATTACTGCATGGTTGGGACATGAAAAGTTTCCAGTGCTAATCTTTGCAAAGCACAACAAGGAATTTGGTCCTTTTTTGGAGAATAACCTGTGAAGGGAATACATAATCCTCCCTTTTATAGACTTCCTGGGGCTGCAGTGTGAAAGCTTAGCTTACAAAACACAAAATCCTCTTTCCATGACATCACGGCAGTGGAGTTGATCAGCATCCTCATGACAGTTCTAAAGTGAAGTGATTAAGTAAATGTTCAAAGTCAGTGTGCTTTTTATCCTGGAGACATTCCGGTCCTCAAAACTGATTAGTCGAGCAGCTTTCCAAGAGTGCTGATAACAGTGCAACAGCACTGTTTCTGTTAAACTGTGTTTGTGTCAGACTGTCAGTGTGTGCTTGTTATTTTTCAGGGACTCTTCCTGCTGGTTACTTTGCAACAAGTGTGTTTATAAGTGAGTCATTGAATCATTCATTTAAATTATTAGTTAAAAATGCAAATTTATTGAGTTTTTCAGCTGATTCATAAAACTAATGAGTCATGGAATCATTCACTCAACCGATTTGTTTGAATTTGCATATTATCCGTCCTAAATAGTATTCGAAATTTGAAGTATAGTGTGTCCCAAATCGTAGTATGTTCAAATTAGTATTCCAAAGGTACCCTATGAAAAGAAAAATGAAAAGAAATTCCCTCAATGAAAAGCATGATGTAATGCCAAACTAAAGGTGTCTGCACTGGAAGAGAGTTAAACAAGGGTTTGGGATCAGGACAGGGAATAATTTACCACATCTGGTTTCAGGTATCATCTGCAGATGGTCAAGATGAAAACGTTTAACTTTTTATCAATATTGCCATACATCATGATTAAAATGGTATTAGTTAACCACCTTCTCACATTTTATAATGCAATTGTGCTAGTAAAATTGTGCAATTGTGCTAGCGTTTCTGTCCTTTGTGCTCATGGTTTTGTGTTCAGTTATTTTTTAGAGTTGTTATTTCTCTTTGTTTCTCACAGACTTTATGTTGAGTAGACCCTGTTTGTACCTCTATGAAATTTCACGCCATTCCGACAAAACAGGCTGCTTACTATCTGACCATCTTGTTTTTTAAGCTATGAAACACTAGATTAGACTTTTAGCCTGAGGCTGTGGAACAATCTTAGAAAATTGGGTTTTCCAATGGAGGAAGACAGCAGGAAGAAAAGAGGAGAGGCCTTTAAAAGAAAACACGTTAGTAAGTAAACAAAGGCGGACTAATTCCAGATGTATTGCTGCTAGACTTGACAAATGTGACCCAGTGAGCTCAAATTCGTAGAAATGTACTGTACAAATCCACTGGGTTTTTCATTGTTTTGTTTTGAAGTAACTTGCAAAATAATTAAAGAGCCAAAAATCTGTCTTAAATTAATTTTGTATTGATAAAACAAATTTGATTAATAAACCATGGGGGAAAAAAATATTTCAGAATGCTTGGAGTCTGGAGTTGATCATTTTGAATAATATTACTGCATTACTGCATGAGTCCGAATGAAGCTGTAAGGTGGAAAGCATTTATCATTCACTTGAGCCAGCGTTTTAATGGCTTATTTAACCGCAGGTGGAAGAACTAAGGATCTTTAGCAGTGTGTTCAGTGCTGACAGATCAGACAGTCTCAATCTCCAAACTGGCCATTCCAGGGCCTGGGGATTGTTTAGGGTCAAAGGTCATTTTCTAAAGTTGACATCTCACCTCAGTAGGACTGGGCTCGGAAGGAGTTTTTCCCCTATCATTCAACAAACATGTCAGAGAGAGGTGATAGAGACGTTTTAGCCTTAAACTGAGGAGAATGTGATTCCTAAATTCCTTCTTTTGCCAGTTATTTGTTGGATCAGTTGAAGAGTTGTATCTTCTTTCCAATTTTTGCCATTCTTTACTTGTGAATCTCACAAAAAACATCTCCTGACCATGTGCAGATCATATTTCACCACCACAAAATAAAACTGTTATGAACAATACATTATACATGTTTACAATACATATGTGCATATGCATGTACTCTTCACCAATGTGTTCTTATGCATCTGCAGATTTAAGTTTTTGGTGCGGTCCAAATTATTCTTTGGTGATTCTTGTTAGTGTCATAAATGTAATACAAAAAGTATTCTAAAAATATTAAACACATTCAAACACATACATTAAAGGATGTTGTTTACATTAAATTAATGAGAATGATTTTATATATATATATATATATATATATATATATATATTTGCACTAAAGCAGTGGTTCCCCTCCCCCTATTCCTTCTCTAGGTCCCATCTCCCCCCACCAAAAAGATTTGGGCTATAAATGTCTTTCTTGAATATGAATGTTGATTATTATTAATAATAATATTAATGCAATTATGCAGGAAAATCCTAAAAATAGCCTTCATTTCCTTTGACCTTTGTGAAAGTGTAATAAAGTGTAATAATATTTTTGTCTGTTTTATTTTCAGATATCACATCTCATGTGATGAATGGAGAGAGAGCGGGATACTGATCCATGAACTGAAACTAATTGTCTCAGATTAATATCAAGAAAAAGTGGAGATGACTTTGTATGATAACATTCTGTGGACAGAGCAAGACCAAACAACTGTTCCTCCTGTAGATTTGTCCACTCCATCAACACAGAGGTCCTGATCCACACAAACTGAACAGAATGACTGCAATAGACAGGACATATTTGCCTGTCCTCATGCTGGGACTTCTCCACCAGATTCAGGGCTCTCTGGTAAAAAACAATCTTGGTCTTAAGGTAAAGAGGGGACAGTCAGTCTTTCTGCAGGAGGGGGACTTGCAGTTTCATATACCCAGAGACAAGGATGCCTGCAAGCTGGAAGTTGTGCTGAACGAGCCCATTACACAGCGGGTCGGCACACTGTCCCCACAGGTAAACAATGTTCATTATTTCTGCATGCATTTCTCTCTTCGTATTATCCAACAAACTTTCAGTGATGAACATGCCAAAAGCTTTTTCATCTGAGAGCATTTGATATCTGAAGAACTACCCTTGTGAATAAGAAATGTGCTTAATTGTATTTTGTTTTGAATGTGCACTAATGTTAAAGGTATATTTAAAAAAAAAACTGTATTTGCAGATAATATAATATGGAAAAAAATTCACAAAAGTGTACTTAAAGAGAGTAAACTTGCACGACTGTTTCTTAACATACTTTGTTGTAATAATGTCAAATTAAAAGTTTTACTTTAAAGGGGCTAAAAGTAGAATTGTTTTTAGTGACACCGGTGGCCATTAAGTGAACTGCAGCCAGCAACTTATTGCTTGTGCTCGCACTCGTAACATATAAAAGACTGAACGTGATTCAATGCCCCTGGCGAAGTTATTTTTTCGCTCTTTGCTATGTAGTCAAAAGAAGTTGGAAATACCTTTGCAGCAATATGCTATTAACGAACATCCCGACGCCGTCCACGCTGCTGGGAGCGACGTTTAGATGAATCTGTAAATATGTGCTGTGCGCTCTCCTCTCAATAACAAAATAAACACACAACAAAAATGACAGCGATGAGAAAGCGGCGGTTAAGAAAGCATCTGATCAGAGTGATGTGGATATGTTTGCCTCAGCTCTGCAATTCAGCGGCATCATGTCGAAAGATGTTGACACAAGTTTTTTTTCTTAAAGTTAAAGTTTTTCATCTAATATTTGTATTTTATTTTATTTCAGCTTTATTTCAAATAATTAAAACAATTCACACTCTGTGTGACAATTTTAATAGTTTAAATTTTAATTAACAATATCCATCCATCCATCTTCTACCGCTTATCCGGGGCCGGGTCGCGGGGGCAGCAGTCTAAGCAGGGATGCCCTGACTTCCCTCTCCCTAGACACTTCCTCCAGCTCTTCCGGGGGGACACAGAGGCGTTCCCAGGCCAGCCGGGAGACATAGTCTCTCCAGCGTGTCCTAGGTCTTCCCCGGGGTCTCCTCCCGGTGGGACATGCCCGGAACACCTTCCCGGGAAGGCGTCCAGGAGGCATCCGGAAAAGATGCCCGAGCCACCTCAACTGACCCCTCTCGATGTGGAGGAGCAGCGGCTCTACTCTGAGCTCCTCCCGAGTGACCGAGCTTCTCACCCTATCTCTAAGGGATCGCCCAGCCACCCTGCGGAGAAAGCTCATTTCGGCCGCTTGTATCCGGGATCTTGTCCTTTCGGTCATGACCCACAGCTCATGACCATAGGTGAGAGTAGGAACGTAGATTGACTGGTAAATCGAGAGCTTCGCCTTGCGGCTCAGCTCCTTCTTCAACACGACAGACCGGTACAGCGACCGCATTACTGCAGAAGCTGCACCGATCCGCCTGTCAATCTCCTGTTCCATCCTTCCCTCACTCGTGAACAAGACCCCAAGATACTTGAACTCCTCCACTTGAGGCAGGAGCTCTCCACCAACCTGAAGCGGGCAAACCACCCTTTTCCGACTGAGAACCATGGCCTCGGATTTGGAGGTGCTGATTCTCATCCCAGCCGCTTCACACTCGGCTGCAAACCGTCCCAGTGCATGCTGGAGGTCCTGGTTTGATGAGGCCAGCACGACAACATCATCCGCAAAGAGCAGAGATGAAATCGTGTGGTCCCCAAACCTGACCCCCTCCGGCCCCTGGCTGCGCCTAGAAATTCTGTCCATAAAAATTATGAACAGAACCGGCGACAAAGGGCAGCCCTGCCGGAGTCCAACATGCACCGGGAACAAGTCTGACTTACTGCCGGCAATGCGAACCAAGCTCCTGCTTCGGTCGTACAGGGACCGGATAGCCCTTAGCAAAGGGCCCCGAACCCCATACTCCCAGAGCACCACATAATTAACAATATGTATTTTTTTCTTTTCTGATTGTAATTCAGGTTTGTTAATGCAATAACAGTTCATAACAGGTTATTAGGTATATCAGGATTGTGTGGTGCTACTTTAAGTTAAAGTTGCAGTAAGCGATTTCTGAGAAACAATGTTGATATTTAAAGCGATATTTAAAAGCGAGGCAAAATAAAATAAAGCGAAGATGATTAACAAATGACATGGAGGAACATAAAATGAACATCGAGTACACAAGAGTATATACAAGCAGGAGTTTGTTGTAAGTCACCAGCAGCACACAAGCTCGACACTCAAAACTGTCCTGTTGGTTCTGTGAAACATAGCAAACCCAATGTTACTCACATATGGAGCAGAAACAACCTCTGCGTCCTTTTTCAGGCCTTCCCGCTTCGGTCTCTCCAGCACTGGAAAGCTTTTCTAATTTTAATGCGGGTCCTAAAGCTCTTGTCTGATCATAACCCTTCTTTTTCCAGTGATATTTCTCTTTTCTCTTGTGTAATGTCTCTCAGCCATCTCTCTTTCTACAGTCTTTCTTTAAATCTCCCTCTTGCTCTCTCTCTCTCTCTCCTCCCCTATCATGAGTGGACACACCCCCTGCTGCTGATTGGCTACAAGAGTGTTGTGGCGCTCGGTCCAATCCACTGTTGTTGTGTTCATAAGTGAAATATATTGTGACTGATATTTTAAAGTGTTGTGTACTGACGTTGCCTAATGTGTCTGAGAACAGAAGTGAAAGAGTAATAAAGATGGATGAAGTTTGCTACTCCTGTCCCATGTTCTTCATTATTTAATAACTCCTGACAACTTTCACCAGCGTTTCTCAGAAATCGCTTACTGCACCTTTAATTTCTGTTCTTTCCACAACTATTTCTCATTTGATAGGTTTTTGACTGTCACTTTTTGGCTGATGAAGTGAAATACACTCATAATGGATGTCCGATTTTAAAAGAGGATACTGTTAAACTTCGTCTGTACAGGTACGTTTTTCATGCTGCTGTAAATAAATACAGTAAATGGAAATATTTGTGGAAGACATTGTATTAAAAGACAGATTGTAAACTTTTTGTCTTTAAGAATATGGACATTTCATGAAGACTTCTTTATGTTTAGATTTACAGAGACAGAGACCTACAGTGAGCTGTTCTCTCTCAGTGTTGAAATCATGGAGCCTGACTGTAATGTGATTAGGTTTGGATCACAGAGTCTCGAGGTGCCAGAGTTTTATGGCCTCTCCAATATCCTAGACGGTAATGTTGTGTCCTTCCACTATGAACACCGACATAATATTGAGTGCACAGTTCAGATGACAACTTTGGAGACACATCTACCTGTTCACGGTCAACTAGTCACCGGGGAACCGGAGAAACCGGAGGGGCCGAGAGGAGATGAACCAGATAGCTTTGTTCCTCTTCGAAGACAGCTGGGTAAAAGCATAACATAATAATATTTGACCAGTTTTCCTACTTTCCTAATGCACAAATGCGCTTTAAAAATGATTCCATCAGGTCAAATTCATGTGAAAGGAAACCTAAAGGTTGCTAAAATATTCCATTAGGTCATAAATTCACTTTAGTGGCAACTTTTAACCCAAATTGTTATCTTAATACAATTATACACTGTACAATAAACTGTATTTTTGGCAGACAGTTTTTGGATTGGAAGGAATATAATGGAATTTTGCGAACGACCTGTTTCGATTTAGCAGAACAGCTGATAGTATCACCTTATTTATTTAATATTAATATTGTGATATTGTGGCAAAAACATTAATATTGTGAAATACTATTACAATTTAAATCAATCAATCAAATGTAATTTATTCCTGTGATGCAAAGCTGAAATTTCACCAGTCATTACTCCAGTCTTCAGTGTCACATGATACCTCAGAAACTATTATGCTGAATTGTTCCAAACTTCTAACCATAAGTGTTCTTGAAAATACTTCAAAATATACCTTGATTTCATTTGAGCATTATAATATCTGGTGGAAAAAACTACTAATCTGTTTTGTAGTATAATATCGGGACATCATTTTCTCTGTCCCCCTGCAGATAATAAAGCTCGAGCTCATTGTAAAAGTGACGACTGTCTGAAGGGTCTTAAACTGCTGAAGATCATCAAAGTACCATGCAATGATTTCCTCATGATGGGCATCCGTTACCACCACATCGACCCTCCATCTCCAGACATAGATTACATCGCAATTAGACTGGATCTCATAGACACTCGTAGCAGAAGCATAATTCAGGTGTACCATCCTAAAATAAAAGCATTTTTTAATTAAAGGAGTTTTTTGTTACTACATTATTAACACTAGTTCTGCTCACCTCCCATTCAGTCAGAGCAGGCCTGGATCCCGGTAACCATTAAAGACGCGATGCCCAACCAGCCGCCCAAGCCTGCTTTTATGTCCATGTTCATCTTAGAGGTGGACCAGTTCATTCTGACTCCTCTCTCCACGGCAACTCTGGATGCGGAGGATGATGAGACGCCCAAACAGAGGCTGGTGTTCAACATCACTAACCCCCCAAATGAGGGCTTCATTACTCATCTGTCTGATCACACCAAACCCATCTCCTCCTTCTCCTGGATGGATCTCAACGACATGCTGATCAGCTACCAGCCTCCAAACTCCAGTCACACGCAGCGTAGGAACTACGAGGTAACCCTTCTGGAAAAGATACGATTAAGCATACTTTTACAGAGTACTTAAATATTATATTTTAAAGTGTGAACCGAATGTAATTTTTTTTCCTGACACTGCAAATATTAACTATAAATGTAATATCAAACAACACACTAAAGTTAAAATTATAATAAAGTACTCTACATGTGCTTTGGTATGTTAGTCAACAAATCAAAAGAAATGCACTTCTTTAAAGCACAATAAAAGATAAATAAAACATAAGCTTTAAAACTAAGTTAAGAAACATAGTCATGGAAGTCTACCCTTATAAGATCTGAAGTACACTACAAGTGCACATTCAATACAATTTAGCACTTCTTTTTTTTCTGCAGGGGAACTATACTGACTTGATGTTAAACAGAATTATTTTCTTTAACTCGATAATGCAGTATGTATTGTTAATTTCTACTAGGTGGAGTTTGAGGTGCATGATTTCTACTTTGAGAAAAGCCAGCCTGTGGTGGTGCATGTGTCAATCAGGACAGCTGATACTAATGCACCAAGAGTATCATGGAACATGGGTCTGTATTGTGCATCATTTTCATATACATATTTACATGTTGCTCTGTTCTCATCTCAGTGCTTTGCTTAAGAATCTTTTCTTAAACAGAACATTTGAAAGACGGAAATTCCCCTCCCCCAAAATAGGACTTGTTCCATGTAAATGAAATAAGTTTAGCTTTAAAGCAAATTTAGATGTCCAAACTGATGTTATTTTGGGTGTAAGATTTATTTATTTAAAAAAAACTAAATAATAACTATGCTTTTTAACACACTTAAATAGACTTTTAAAAAGTGCACTTTGTTAAAAAGTCAAATTAAAGGCTTATTACCTGGAAGTACTTTTTAAATCATTATGTTTTAATAATATGTATTCGTGCTTTAAAGAAGTACATTAATTTTGATGTGTTGACTAACATACTGAAGTATATGTAGAGTATTTGATTATAATTTTAACTGTAGAGTTATTCAATATCACATTTAAAGCTAATATTAATATTTTAAATGTACTAAATTGCAACTTCATCATTACAAATGTATTTAAATACATGAAATGCAAGTTTCAATAGAAATGACATTTAAAGGTTTTTTTTTAACCTTAAATGCTTGTCAGTAAATTCGGCAGTACACTTTAACAATATTTAGACAATTTTAAGACAGGCTATTAAGACAACAAAAAGTAATTTTCATATAAAGATATGTCCTACTTAAGTGGGACAAAAAAAGGCATTAATGGCATTTAATCTAAATATAAACTACAATACTTTTTATTGAATTGCCTTAAGTTTAAATGTACGCTCAAGTATACTAAGGGAACATGTTATATTAGAAGAATATGTCATACTTGCCAAAATCACACTGAATGGTAGTGGGCTATTTGTGAAATTAAATTAACTTTCTTTATTAAAGATCACACAAAACCGCAGTGAGTGTGGTGATTAAATGCCACGGAAATATCATCAATCCCAGACAATTAATTGAACCCGAAGGAAAACTCTGAAAATTACAGTACCTGATAATCTAAAAGATTAGGATGTGTAATGAATGCCAGACAAATGAGTTTCTCGCTATTTCTATCAAATGAATAGGTCTCAGTCTGTTGGAAGGTCAGTCTCGTCCAATCACATGGGATCAGCTGCAGATTGTTGACAATGACAACCTGAAGGCTGTGAGGATCATCACTGTGGATGGCCTGCAGCATGGCAGACTAACTGTTAGAGGTACACATAAGATGATTTCCCAACTCCCCAATTTGGAAATATGAATCTGTTATATCAGTTGACTCACATTTTAGTCACATCTTTGCATTTTGCACTTCTCACTACCACTGCATGTTTATCTGTATGTTAGGTGGAAAAGGTTTCATGTTCACTGTGAAGGATATTAAGGATGGTGTGGTACACTACCATCATGATGACAGTGACACTACTAAAGATTATATAGTTTTCCGGATTACTGATGGCTTACATCAAACTAGACACAAGTTTCCCATCAACGTCCTGCCCAAAGATGACAGTCCACCCTTCCTCATTACCAATATGGTGCTGGAGCTGTCTGAAGGTCAGACGGGTCTTTTGAGAGGATCCATTTTGCAAGCCTGTGATATGGACTCAAGTGATGACTACATCATGTTCAACATCACCAGACCTCCTCACGCAGGGGAAATCATGAAGATTCCTGGTCCTGGGATAACAGGTGAGGAAAAGGGTTGTAGGAAAACTAGAGCATACTCATAAAGCATGTTTTTAGATTAGTAGTATGAGCCAAATCAATTAATTTCACTTTATATATTAACCACCTAGAACACTCTAGCACCGTCTTGTAATGCCGAGGTAACCAGTTTAGCGACTGCCTTAAAAGCCAATCATAAAACCCTTCAAACAAACTAGCAACTCACTAGTAACCACCCAGAACACCCTAGCTACCGCCTAGTAACACCCTACTAACCATCCCATAATATCATAACACACTTCCTAGAAACCACCGAAAACTCCCTCGCAACCACCTATTGTAGCAACGCCCTATAAGCCGTATAGAGCTCCATAGAAACCACCTAGTAACACCATAGCAACTAACTAGCAAATCACCCACAACCCCCAACAAACAGCATTCACATTTTCTTTAGAGCATGTGAAAAATCTAATTCATTCTTGGGGAATTGAGTGTCCTCAGGCATCCTTTAAATACCACTGCAAAAAGTTTTGGTAACACTTTATTTTACAGTGTCCTTACATATGTCCTTACCATAGTAATAACAGTAAATGATGCGCAATTACATGCGACTAACCCTCAACCAAATCCTAATCCTAGCCTAACCCTATAGTAAGTACATGTAGTTGCTTAATATTACTCAGTACTTAAATATATAATTACACTGTAACAATGACACCTTAAAATAAAGTTGAACCAAAGTTGTTTTTTTTGTATGTGTTTTTTTTTCAGGATACCCTGTTTACCGTTTTCTTCAGAAGGACCTCTTCCATTCCATCATCTACTATCGGCACTCAGGCAGTGAGGTGTTTGATGACTCTTTTGAGGTGGTGCTCTCTGATTTTCATGACCCTCCTAATCTTTCAGAGCCTCAGGTAAGTTCCAGATTTCCTAAACATCCCCTCTTTGAGGTTTTAGCATATTTTTGCTGTTTCCTCTAATCTGACTTTCCTCAGAGTTCACATGTTATTCACTAACCAGGTAATCTTTGCAGGTCATTGTGATTCAAATCCAGCCAGTCCCTGATCAGCCTCCACAAGAGGCACCGGGTGTGACCAGGCACTTGGTTGTCAATGAGACTGATGTCACCTACTTGACCAAGCAACAGCTGCACTTTGTTGACTTGGAGTCACCAGATAGTGAGCTCACATACACCGTAACCACCCCACCTTTCTACAGCACCACCTATGGGTACACAATTAAACTAGAAGCCTATGAGGTCCACAGCAGGACGCGTTCAATTCAAGCCTGCTGCATATAACTCAACATGTATGTGCTGAAGGAATTCGGAGTGATGTTAATGCTTAGTACATTTTGATTTACAGAGGGTCTGATGCAGGAAGGTTGTTTCTGGTTGATAGCATCCCAAAATTTAAAAAGGACCCAAACGCCCCGATGCTTAGACTTTTCACTCAGGTAAATACTTTGATCTGGAGTTAGACATATAATTTTTCCCAAAGCAACCGAAGCTGTAAATGATCCTCTCTTTATAGAATGCAGTCAACTACATGAAAGTTGCTTACATGCCTCCCATCCTGGACATTGGACCCTACCCCCAGCACATCCAGTTTATCCTGTCGGTGACCAACCAGCAAGGCAGCATGACCGCTGGAATCTGCTTCAACATAACGATTCTGCCAGTGGATAACCTGGCACCAGAGGTAGCCCTCATCTACCCAATCCAGAACAGATAATAATTACAGTATAGTGCTTGCTAGTGGTACTTATTGAGTAGAGTTGAGCTTTTACTTTTCTACTCGAAGAAATCAAAATTTTCACTGTAAAATGTCCAAAAAAGAGATTGAGATATAGATTTATTTTGAGCCGGAAAGAGATTGATATGTTTGAGTGGACCGCTCTCAATGTTATTTTCGGTTTCCCTGGTTACACATTATGTCCTCGTTTGTTTCTATAGTTACCCATTAGTTTCAGTTGTGTCCAGTTTGGTTGGCTTTTTCTACCCCTGTATTTATAGCCATGTGTTTCCGTTGTCCTTTGTCAGTTCTTGTTCTTTGTCAGGTCTCCTCCACCTCGACTGCTCCCTTGAGGACCACACAAGGATTTTTTTTAAAAACTCCTATGTTGACCACTCCCTCTGTGTTTTCTTTTACACTGGTTCAAAACGAGCAGTCCAAGGGATGCCTGGATATTGTGCTCAAAGGGACTTTTGTGGATTATGTGGAGTTGTTGCTCCTGCACTGCTGTTCCCCTCTCACCATCGGCAAGGCAGGGGAGGAGGAGCCTGTCAGCCCCGCACCTGCCACGGACCCAGAAATAGAGCCCGAGGCCACCACAGACCTTGAGCCCAAGCCCTTGTCTGTCATGGTCCAAGTAGAGCCGACTTAGAGCCGACTCTTGCTACAGAGCCAGAGGCAGCCACCGCATCAATCCTGGAGCCAGAGCCGGCCCGCCATTCCAGTCTTGGAGCGATAGCCTGCCAACTGGGTTGTCCTGGAGTTTGTGCACACTGCCCAGTCTGATAGACCTGTGGTGAGCTGATCCAGTTCCCTCCCTAGTACCTACTCCCTACTCCTCCTCCGCCAGTCCCATCCGGAGTCCATCCTCTTCCTCTTCCTCCTCCCTCCCCCAGTCTCCTAGCTCCTGCATCCCATTCGGTCCATCCCAACTCTCTGGTCTCTTACATTCTGCTGGTTCCATCCATTCTCTTGGATACACCTTCTCCTCTGGTGTCGTCCAACTCCTCGGCTCTTGCCATGCCACTTGTTCTATGCAACTCTATGGCTCCGCCTCTGGCTTCCCGATCTCCAGTTTGGCATGGTGTTGTGGATTCCCCAGCTTCACCTCGGCCCTCCAGGCCCATGTCTCTACCTTGGCCTGTCAACCATTCAGCTCTGTCCCGGCTGTGTGCTCCCTCGGCTCCACCATGGTCCATCAGCCCTAGGGCTCCTCCAAGCTCCCTCCTCCCTCCGGCTCAGCCTCGGTGGAGTCGTTGCTCTAGATCCCTGTCTGTCACCAGCTCTGCACCCACCTCCAGCGCCCCCTCTCTCCATCCACACTTGGACATTCAGTTACGGCACGAGGACAGGCCTTCTGGGAGGGGAGACTACTGTCACGATTCTATGAACTCAAGGCCAAAGTATACTTAACTTTTTATGCATACGCGAGGGTCAGCGTTCAGTGCGCATAACTTGAATTTCAGAATTGTGTATTTATATATACAAAATAATTATACACAGTACAAACACATATATTAAATAAACACAAACTTTTATTTTGGATGCGATTAATCGCGATTAATCATGCCCAGCACTACTTGTTTTCATAAGGGATGTATTCACCATATTGTTTATATGTGTTATATTTTATATAATTTTATAATATAAGAAATAATTATTATTTTTGTTATTTTGAGCTTGTTCAAGTTAGCAGCTGATTTTACAATTAGCATGGTGCGAATGCTACACCTTTTATCATCTTATTCTACTAACTATCTTATAAAATATAACACTTTATTAATCATAGATATCAGAACTATAAAAACACAAGTTGAGTGCTAGGATGTGTTTTTTTCCGTCTTTAGGTACATGTGAGGCAGCTGACGGTGGATGAGGGGGGAGAGAGCTGGGTGAGTGAAGAACACATGCGTCTAAAGGACCAGGACTCACTCGAGGACTCTCTGCACGTGGAGCTGAAGACGAAACCTCAGCATGGCAGTATTTTCCTGGATGGCACACCTATGAGTCCAGGCCAGACTTTCACAGTCAGGGATCTGAAAAGCCTAAAAGTTAGGTCAGATGTGGTTCATCATAGTTTGTTTGGGTTCATCTTATACACTCTAAGTAGTATTTGACCTGGCTGGTTCATTCTACATTATCTTTAGTTTTAACTATTTTGTCTTAACAGATATCGCCATGACAGCTCTGAGACAGAACATGATGATATTAAATTCATTGCCACGGATGGGATAAATATGGCTGACTTTGTACTACATGTCAAGGTAATAGAGATTTATCTTACAATTACTTTTTTTTACCACAAAAGAAACACTTTAAGATATCTAACAAATGCATGTTTGACAGGTGACGCCAGTCAATGATGAGGCGCCAGTGCTAGTGCCAGGTTTGAAACCCATTTTAGCCTGTGCAGAGGGACAGGAAGTGGTCATCACCATTGAGTACATCTGTGCCACAGATCCAGACAGTGATGATAGCACATTGATGTATATGATCGCCCGACAACCATATTATGGGGTAGTTCAAAGAAATGACATTGTGGTGGACCGCTTCATTCAAGCAGATATAACTGCTGGCTTCATTTCCTATAGACACACAGGTAATATAAGAAAAGTAGTAATGTATTTCTTTCACTTTTTATATTTCACTTTCTGTAGGTGAACTTAATATCCAACCATATTTAGACCTACCCTTGTGAAAAAGTACACTTCAGCATACAAAAAGAGTTCTTAAAGAAGAATGACCTAGGGCAAAGTGGATGTAATGTTTGCAGACTTATAATCTATTATAGTTAAACATTTTATTAAATGCAATTAGCAAACTTCAAGGTGCTTTTTTGACCCACTTAAGTAGGACTTAAGTACATCTTTATATGCAGTTTCCTAATTATTTCTGTTGTCTTTGAAATATAGTTAAAGTGTACTGCTGAATCTACTGATAAGCATTTATGGTAAACTTTATAATGGTATACTTTAATGTCGATAATTTCTATTGAAACTTGTATGTCACGTATTTTATAAAATATGTAATTGCATATTTGCAATCGTGAAGATGCAATTTAGTAAATTTAAAATATAGCCACTTTAAATGTAATATTGAATAACAAAAAAAAAAAAAAAACATTTAATTTGACATTATTACAAAGTGCACTTTTTAAAAGTGTACTTAAGTGGGTTAAGATTAAGAAACAGTCATGAAAGTCTACTTTCTTTAAGTACACTTAAGTGGCCTTTTATTTAATTTATATTATATTATCTGCAAGTACCGTTTTTTAAAATTACTTTTAAGATTTGAAGTACACTACAAGTGCACAATCACTGTGCATTTCTTTTTTGCAAAGGTATGTAAATGCATTTGATATTGTTTATTAAATATGATTATAAACCTGTGAAGTAACAAATCTATACCAATTTTACTCCAAAGGACACGAGATTGGGCTACAACCACGCCATGACATTGTCACGTTTGTGATCTCTGATGGAGAATCAGGGCTACTTCCTTCCTGTTGCAGTGACAAAGCCACTATATTCAGTGCACAAACACCTGAAATACAGAATTCCCTGCCTGTCTATGACCTTAATATCACCGTTTATCCTGTGAACAACCAGCCACCATCTATTGCTGTTGGTAATGGGAACGCTTTTCTTTCTGATGTAATTATAACATGCAGTATGTATGTGTACGTATTAAGGAGCTACAGAAAGTAAAAACCTTTGTACGTTATAAAACAAGATATTAATTGTGTTTAACATATTACAATTAATTCTTAGTACCACTGTTGTTGATACAGTATAATATCAATAATCTCAGTTATAGAATGATTCGTATCCCTTGTTACTTTAAAGCACAACAAAATATTATAATATATTCTGATTTAAAATGTATTTTAAATTAAAACTTTGATTACTTTTGACATTGAAAGTTTGACATTATGACAAAGTGCACTTAAGTGTGTAAAGAAAGAGTCATGAAAGTACACTTAAATGGCCTTGTATTTTAATATGTTCTATTGTCTCCAAGTACTTTTTTAGTTTTTTTTTAATATACAAGTACATTTGAAGTACATTAAGCACATTATTTCGCAAGGGATATTGTAGCATTCGCTGCTTGTTGCTGACATGCTAGGGTCCATGACACTTTTTTCTTCTCACATCAGGAGAGGTGTTTGTGGTGAATGAAGGAGGGTCAGCCTCTATCACAGTGACCCATCTGAGAGTTGAAGACCAAGACTCTGCTCCAGAAGATCTCAAGCTCATCCTGGTTACTCCTCCACAGTTTGGCTACATAGAGAACATCCTGCCCAGTCCAGGATTTGAAAAGAGCAACATGGGAATCAGTATCGGTGAGCCAGTTCTGTTATGTGCATTTGACTGTTTTAAAATGTGACTTTGCCAAAATTGGTGTCATTGCATTGGGTTATATTATATGGTAATACTGGAGCCTGAATTGTTTTTTTTTTCCTCGTTTAGCCTCTTTCACCTACAGGGATGTGTTGAATGGACACATTAACTATGTCCAGTCTAGACACCAGAGGATGGAGCCGACCACTGACCAGCTCATGTTGCATGTGTCTGATGGGAAACAGCAATCCTCTTCAGTCCCGTTCTACATCATCATCAGTCCGACCAATGATGAGATTCCAGACTTCCTGGCCAGAAACATCACGGTCAGTCAGAGGATCATCTTGTAAATAACACAGCTGTGTAGCAAATTAGCTCAAAAGGGAAAACTGTGTAATTAATTGTAATGGGTTTTAGCTTTCAGAATTAACTGTAGCAGAATTAACCTAGCAATCGTCCACCAAGCAGACTGTACAATCTTCTGTCAACTCTAAGAAAACTGATTCTTGCCATAAGGCTTTCTTACTGTGTATATTGCACTAACAGTACAAAAGCAAAGTGACTTTGATTTGTGAGCTGCAAACACAGAGACAATAAATTGTGAATAGAACAAGGTTTAATAAATGAAACTACTGGTTAATACAGCTAAACTAAGCACAACACATACTGTATATACAGAGAAAAGAATGGCAATGTTCACAATCAGTTAACCACAACGACCTAATGAGAACCATCAGAGAATTAAAATCACCTTAAAGTGGAAATGAAGCAGTCAATGTAAAGTTTACATAATTTAGTAAACTGATTACCATTTTAATAAAGGGTCAAAATGTAGAGACGTATCTAAAGTTGATAAACGAATACTTGCATTGGCTTTGGTGCTGAACAACTGGATGCGTATAGAGTATGGAGATTCTTGATGAGTTCGTATAGTAAAAGGAGTGTGATGCAAGTTATGGTAACTTTATACGCCATTAATTAAGAAATGAGAAGAGGATTTATTTTCAGGCGTGACAGGGTTTGGTCAACATTGATTTACTTAAATATAATATCAAATAACAAATTACAGTTAAAGGGATAGTTCACCCAAAAATGTGAATTCTTTCATTAATTACTCACTCATGTCGTTCCAAGCCCGTAAGACTTTCGTTTATCTTCGGAACACAAATTAAGATCTTTTTGATGAAATCTGAGAGATTTGACATATGAATTGAGTGGTTTAGTCCAAATTTTCTGAAGAGACTCGATCGCTTTATATGATGACCAGATTTAATTGAGGTGTGGCGAGCAGGACGAGATTGGTGATGAGCGACACCTGCGCGACGCACCGGCCTCGTATCTCTCACGGAGGAGCAGAAGCATAAAAGGAGGAGCGACGACAGTGAAGGACGAGAGAGGATCAGGCCTGGACTATTTATGTAATGTTTTGTTTTTATATGTGGCGGCAGTCGTCCGTGAGGGGCTGCCGTCTTTATTTTCGTTTTGTGTTTGTTTTATTTTATGATTATTAAAGTCTTTAAATGTCCGCCTCCTCCTTCCCAAAACATCTTACCTTGCTACATCAGGCTTCTATTCACATATAAACATTGATCAGCGAACACAAACAGAAGCTCAACTGAACCTGCTCGAGGTGCGAGAACAAACCTCATTGGTTCCTCCAGAAGCTCAAACGTGCTGCGTAATACGAGAATGAACCTCATTGGTTCCTCCAGAAGCTCAAACGTGCTGCGTAACACGAGAACAAACCTCATTGGTTCCTCCAGAAGCTCAAACGTGCTGCGTAATACGAGAATGAACCTCATTGGTTCCTCCAGAAGCTCAAACGTGCTGCGTAATACGAGAATGAACCTCATTGGTTCCTCCAGAAGCTCAAACGTGCTGCGTAACACGAGAATGAACCTCATTGGTTCCTCCAGAAGCTCAAACGTGCTGCGTAATACGAGAATGAACCTCATTGGTTCCTCCAGAAGCTCAAACGTGCTGCGTAACATGAGAATGAACCTCATTGGTTCCTCCAGAAGCTCAAACGTGCTGCGTAATACGAGAATGAACCTCATTGGTTCCTCCAGAAGCTCAAACGTGCTGCGTAATACGAGAATGAACCTCATTGGTTCCTCCAGAAGCTCAAACGTGCTGCGTAATACGAGAATGAACCTCATTGGTTCCTCCAGAAGCTCAAACGTGCTGCGTAATACGAGAATGAACCTCATTGGTTCCTCCAGAAGCTCAAACGTGCTGCGTAACACGAGAATGAACTATGAACTATCCCTTTAAAATGATAATCAAGCCTTTTACATGTGCTTTGTATGTTAGTCAACACATCAAACTTAGTGTACTTCTTTAAAGCACAACAAATGATTATTAAAACACAGTGATTGTACTTTGAAGTAAAACTTTGAGGAGATAGTCAGTCAGAGACTTGTATATAACAGCTAAATAACTGAATAAAGCGAGTAGGTTTGTGTGTATACATTTGGCATGATCTGTATCAAGAAACACTGCTCTAATCAGTTGAGGTGTGATGACCAACGTTTGTCTTTTAGGTTCGGGAGGGAGACATGAAAGAGTTGGACCCATCTATAATCAGTGCGGTGGATCTTGATGTTCCCAGAGACCGTTTAATGTTCAGCATAGTCCAGCAGCCTCAGCACGGCTCCATCATGAGTGTCCCTCACGGCAATGATGTGACGCATTACAAACGCGGATCTGAGATCTCTGTGGAGCACTTCACTATGGACGACCTCAGGAGTGGTACTTTAAAATCTTTTACGTTTTTCTTTTGACTACAGTCAAAACAGATATTGATGATATAGTCTATTTGTAATATATATATACCTGTATTACCAGTCATTTCATTATTTTATCTTCATTTACAAGTAAAAACGTCACAATTACTGAGTGTTCCAAGTCCCTTTGCGCCACATATTGGTGATTTCGCAAACGAGTGTCAAATGTGACTGGGTTATACACGCAGCGGCACACCCGCGGTAGTAGTAGGCATTTTGGTTTGGCATTTTGTGTATATGTGTATATATATATACTGAGTGATATGTTATATCACAGAAAATGTCTTTACTCTCACTTTTGATGAATTTAATAGTCCTTGTTGCATGATTTAATGCGTCCCCAACCTTTTCGTTTTGTTTTGTTTTTTAATAATATATCAGACAATATATTTTGTGTTGCTCTGTCCTCAGGCATGACTCTGATGTACATGCACGATGACTCTGAGAGTGAGCAGGACGGATTTATTGTTAGGCTCTCTGACGGAAAGCACCAGCTCCAGAAACACGTGCAGGTTAAAGTATTGCCTGTCAATGATGAGGAGCCACAAATTATCCGGTAATTGCAGATAAATATCATTGAAGTGAATCATACTTTCCCATTATTCATCAATAAATTATACATTAGTTTATTTCTTGTAACATGATTATGAATTGCTCACTACTCAATACATTCAAACCATAAATGTTGAAGACATTATAGCCTATCACATTAAGTGGTAAGTCTCTGTGGAAAAGAAAAACACACTATAATTTATTTGCAGGAACACTGGCCTTGAGATGGAGGCTGGGGAGTCCAGACTGATCTCCAGTGCTGTGCTTAGCGCTCACGACAAAGACACTTCTTCTTCTGACATCATCTACGTGTTTGAGAGCATACCGAGACATGGTGTCATTCAGATGAAGGTCAGTTTGCTCAATATGCAGTGAGAAAAATATCTAATCTCTTACTTCCAAAAATACCAAAGTCTCTGAGAAATGTTTCCTGAACCTTTGAATATATGCCATGAAGAATTAAGGCAGTTCTGAAGGCAGAAGGGGGACCAACCCGATACTAGCAAGATGTACCTAATAAAGTGGCCGAAGAGTATATACAGTGGGTACGGAAAGTATTCAGACCCCCTTAAATGTTTCACTCTTTGTTATATTGCAGCCATTTGCTAAAATCATGTAAGTTCATTTTTTTCCTCATTATTGTACACACAGCACCCCACATTGACAGAAAAACACAGAATTGTTGACATTTTTGCACATTTATTAAAAAAGAAAAACTGAAATATCACATGGTCCTAAGTATTCAGACCCTTTGCTGTAACACTCATATTTAACTCAGGTGCTGTCCATTTCTTCTGATCATCCTTGAGATGGTTCTACACCTTCATCTGAGTCCAGCTGTGTTTGATTATACTGATTGGACTTGATTAGGAAAGCCACACACCTGTCTATATAAGACCTTACAGCTCACAGTGCATGTCAGAGCAAATGAGAATCATGAGGTCAAAGGAACTGCCTGAAGAGCTCAGAGACAGAATTGTGGCAAGGCACAGATCTGGCCAAGGTTACAAAAAAATTTCTGCTGCACTTAAGGTTCCTAAGAGCACAGTGGCCTCCATAATCCTTAAATGGAAGACGTTTGGGACGACCAGAACCCTTCCCAGAGCTGGCCGTCCGGCCAAACTGAGCTATCGGGGGAGAAGAGCCTTGATGAGAGAGGTAAAGAAGAACCCAAAGATCACTGTGGCTGAGCTCCAGAGATGCAGACGGGAGATGGGAGAAAGTTGTAGTAAGTCAACCATCACTGCAGCCATCCACCAGTCGGGGCTTTATGGCAGAGTGGCCCGGCGGAAGCCTCTCGTCAGTGCAAGACACATGAAAGCACACCTGAAGGACTCCAAGATGGTGATAAATAAGATTCTCTGGTCTGATGAGACCAAGATAGAACTTTTTGTCCTTAATTCTAAGCGGTATGTGGTGAGAAAACCAGGCACTGCTCATCACCTGTCCAATACAGTCTCAACAGTGAAGCATGGTGGTGGCAGCATCATGCTGTGGGGGTGTTTTTCAGCTGCAGGGACAGGACGACTGGTTGCAATCGAGGGAAAGATGAATGCGGCCAAGTACAGGGATATCCTGGACGAAAACCTTCTCCAGAGTGCTCTGGACCTCAGACTGGGCCGAAGGTTCACCTTTCAACAAGACAATGACCCTAAGCACACAGCTAAAATAACGAAGGAGTGGCTTCACAACAACTCCGTGACTGTTCTTGAATGGCCCAGCCAGAGCCCTGACTTAAACCCAATTGAGCATCTCTGGAGAGATCTGAAAATGGCTGTCCACCAACGTTTACCATCCAACCTGACAGAACTGGAGAGGATCTGCAAGGAGGAATGGCAGAGGATACCCAAATCCAGGTGTGAAAAACTTGTTGCATCTTTCCCAAAAAGACTCATGGCTGTATTAGATCAAAAGGGTGCTTCTACTAAATACTGAGCAAAGGGTCTGAATACTTAGGACCATGTGATATTTCAGTTTTTCTTTTTTAATAAATGTGCAAAAATGTCAACAATTCTGTTTTTCTGTCAATATGGGGTGCTGTGTGTACAATAATGAGGAAAACAAATGAACTTAAATGATTTTAGCAAATGGCTGCAATATAACAAAGAGTGAAAAATTTAAGGGGGTCTGAATACTTTCCGTACCCACTGTATATATATATATATATATTAGGGCTGGGTATCGATTCAGATGTTCCAATTCGATTCGATTTCGATTCACAAGCTCTCGATTCGATTTTCAATTTCGAATTTCGATTCCCGATTCGACTCAATGAATATAGATTTAATACAAATCCTATGTTTTATAAAAAAGAACAGTAACCATAAGTTTACAAGTGGGTAATTAATAAAAACAAATTAAGAGCCACAAACCTGTTTTAAACTCTCTTTATTTTAGGTACACTTGGGTACATTAAAACAGAAGCCAACTCTATATTTCAAATGCATACAAAGAATAGACAGGATTTTGATGCAAGATGAAAAATTGATGCTGAAAATTGGACAAGTCAGAACAGTCGCATGCCTTGATCAAACAGGATCAGGTTATTTTATGTTTAAGATAAAACAAACATAAAATCTCACAGCATTAGCTGTGCATATGTGTGTGTGTGTGTGTGTGTGTGTGTGTGTGTGTGTGTGTGTGTGTGTGTGTGTGTGAACAAACCCAGAATGTTTGCTGTTCCTCAGGTCGGCACAGACTGGGTGTCTGTATCTGCAGGAATGAACTGCTCTCAGCAGGTTTTGGATATGAACCTGTTACGGTACCTTCACACCAGTCATCCTGGAGCACCCGCTGCTGACTTCTTTGTCTTTCACCTGATGGACGGCAAGAACCTCTCTCCTGCTCAACACTTCCACATTACAGTCAAAGAACTGGAGAAAGGTGGGCTGCTGCTTTTATTTCCTGATGATATGCATCCTGTATTCCAAGAGTTATCAGCAAATTGTTCAATTGAGTCAGTTCTTTTCAAGTCTGCTCTGTGCTGATCTGCAGGAGACATAGCATTGTTCCTGAAGCCTGTGAGGTCTAGTCGAGGGGAGCGTGTGGTTCTCACCACAGACGTCTTGCTGGCGGTAGACGGCACTGACAAGCCGGAGGAGCTGCTCTATGTTATCACTGTACCTCCAGCACATGGTCACGTGGAGTACATCAAACACACCGGCGTGAAAATTCAGTCGTTCAGTCAGCTGGACGTAGCAGCAAACCTGGTGTGTTATGTACATGACAACAGAGCCACTTCACCTAAAGAGACCCTGCAGTAAGGACCTCATGCAAGGACTGATGCAGTCTGCGTTCATCATCAACCTTTATTTTTATTTTTATGGTTGAATCTTGCAAAATAATGTTATAGTTTTATTTTTCGAGTTATTTCCCCCCCAAAAATCGAAATAAATAAATATTATTTATATAAATATTCAAAAATGTAGTATAATTATGCAATAATGTCACAATTATCTGATATTTAAGCACGATTTGCACACAATTAATAATTAAATATAATACATTTCATTTTTTCTATTATATTAAATTAACATTATATATTAAGTTTATTTAACAATAATTTTTTTCCCCAATTATTGGCTTTTTGGCATTAGAAGCATCAGTAGCATTTTGATATTATATTGGCAATCAAGCACAATTTGCACACGTATTGTAAGTACTGTAACTAAATCAATATTAATTAAATAATAACAATCTGTATATATACAGTGTGTATGTATGTGTATATATATATATATATATATATATGTATATGTATATGTATAAAGATAGTTGATTTGTCCTTTGTGTTTTTGCTCCATATGTCTACATTATCCATAGGTTTGTGGTCAGCAATGGCATATCAACTCGCAACGGGACCCTGGAGATCTTAGTGGAAATGACTGATAAGGTTCTGCCCACACTAGTGCACAACACTGGTCTACGGGTTCCCCAGGGGTCCACCATAACTTTGACACCTGATGCCTTATTCCTGTCTGATCCTGACAGCCCACACACTGCCTTGAGCTACAAGGTGGTCCACCCTCCCCAGTATGGCCAGTTGCTTTTGAACGGACAGACACTGGTGGCTGGTAGCAGTTTTACCCAGCAGAACATTCAGGATCTGGCTGTTTCATACAGACACTCTGGAGGAGCTTCTCAGATCGATCGCTTCAGATTCACAGCCTCTGACAGCACAGAAAGAGGATTCGTGCTGGACGGAAAAGTGCAAACTGAGCCGGTCTTCTTCACTCTGCAAGTTAGTTGCAATCATTTGTTTTGATACAAATTTTTTTTTTAAACCTATTTTTACAAATTTTAAAAGGTCTGCACTGTAACATTTTTCAAGCAGGAAATAAAAAACAATGCAGACATTTCGTCTGTTTGCATTCGTCAGTGTAACAATTCAGTGGTTATATAGAAAACACTACAAATCTTCAGGTGATCATAATCAGACAATCAATCCACAGACTCTATTTCAACTCCATCTGGAACAACAAATCAATAATAATAATAGGAACAATAACACTTCAGGAAAAAATACCATTCATAAACATTGTGACCCAAAAAAATAAATAAAATTTAACAAAATAATTTGGTAACACTTTACAATAAGGTTCATTAGTTAGCATTAGTTAATGTATTAACTAACATGAACTAACAATGAGCAATTCATTTGTTGCAGTATTTATTAATCTTTGTTAATATTAGTTAATAAAAATACAGCTGTTTATTATTTGTTCATGTTAGTTCACAGTGCATGAACTAATGTTAACTAACACAACCTTTGATTTTAGTAACGTATGTTGAATATTAACTAAGATGAATAAAGTATTGTTAATTCTTAGTTCATGTTAACTAAGGTAGTTAACTAATGAACCTTATTGCAAAGTGTTACCAATAATTTTAAATAATCAATCCTCTTTTAAACCCAAAGGAGACGAAACATCCAAAACGCCTCTCTTACTAAAAGTTATTTATCGATATCTCCGCCACGGCGGGAAGTCGTTCATTTTTTAATACCTAACATTTAAGATGTTCAGTATCATGATTATACTCAATAAAGTGTAGCAATGGGAGAAGTAACATCATGTCTGTAAATGTCTGATTTGTGTTCACTCACTCTGATTATTGTTTGTCTGTCATTGTTTTCCAATTTATAATACTGATGTGTGTGCCACAGATTGAAGCTCTCGACAGCTCAGCTCCACAGATAGCAGTGCTGGAAACCCTGTGGAAAGTGGAGCTCCTCAAAGATGGCCGTTATGGGATCTTTATTTCCTCCAGAGAGCTTAAGGCTCAGGACAAGAACTCTGCAGACGGTGATCTGATCTATCACATCCTCAGACCGCCTTACTTTGGATACCTGGAAAATTATACCAATGGTGAGAGGTCTGTCTGTCTGTCTGTCTGTCTGTGTATCCATCTATCTAGATCTAGTCTTCCTGTCTGTAATAATGTGTTTACATCCTCTATAATCTTTGACATGTGCGTAGGTGAGTTTGTGAGACATCGTTTCTCTCAGAGGGATCTGAACAGAAGGAATATCCTCTACATCATAAACTCTGCTCTGGACTCTTTAACTGACAGTCTGGAGTTTGCCGTGTCTGATGCACTGGGCAAATCTGGACCCTCTCACAAGTAAACCTTGCGCTTTGAAATGATGTTTAAAAAAAAAAATATATATATATATATAGATATTTCCATTGGCCATAAATAGTAATTTCTTATAGCAATATAATGTTTTTGTATTTCTCAATGTATTATGGAACACCACACTTCCACACATACAGTACACTTGAATGGCATGTTGTTTGTGTATATTAGGATGTGTAATATTACTCCCTCTGTCAGATTGGAGTTTAGCTGGGCCAGTGTGGAGCTGACCAGGACTGAGTATATCATATGTGAGAGACAAGGGTCAGTCTCACTAACCATCCAGAGGAAGGGGAATGTGCAGGACTCGTCTTATGTGACTGTACAGGTATTGCGTATAGCTTTATTTGATTGTTTTTTATTCTTCTGCAGAAAAGGATTTTATATATATATATATATATAAATAAATATATATATTTTTTTTATCTCCATAGGTGAAAGAACTAACAGCATCTGCTGTAAAGGATTTTATACCGGCTTCATCTTTGATTCAGTTTGACCCAGGTAAATTGAAACACTTTCAATTTTTTTAGGGTTTTCTTAAAGGGGTGGGATAATGCCCTTTTCACAAGATGTAAAATACGTCTCTGATGTCCCCAAAGTGTGTATGTGAAATTTTTGCTCAAAATACCCCACAGATATATTTTTTATAGCATGTTCAAATTATCAATTTTTGAGGGTGAGCAAAAACGCACCGTTTTTGTGTCTGTCCCTTTAAATGCAAATGAGCTGCTGCTCCCGGCACAGAGGGCGGAGCTTCAGGAGCTCTTGTGCGTGTGTTGTTAGCAGCTCTGATTACCTCACGCAGACAGCACTGAAAATTTCAAAAACTTTTAGCCTTTTATGTTCAAACCGGAGTCGGACAAAGATGGAGAGACTCAAGAAAAAGTGACAACATGTAGAATGCAACAGGACATTTCTGAATGATTAGTTGATGAATTTATGTAGCTGATGTGGAGTTCTTCTAGTCATTGATTAGCATATTCTGTCATGATAATTTATAAATCACATTCCTGGGGTGGAGGTTTATGTCAATTTTAGGTTTAGAATTAGAACCATGAAGAAGCTCATTGTAGTCCCTACCAGCCGTTTGTTGTAGTCCTTAAAAAGCGATTTCTGTAAAAGAAAATCTCTCTTTGCTTTGAACGTCGTAACTTTGCGGATGTTGTTTATGTGCAAACAGCAACATTACACACTAACTTAAGTTAGAAAAGAGAAATCATAATCAACCACACCTTTAAATAAATAAAATAATGAATTGAGATGCTACAATAAGATACTACAGAAGCTAATTCAATGCTTTAATCATTGCTAATTGTGTCTTTTCTCAGGGATGGTCAGTCGAGTATGGAGAGTGGAGATTGTTCAGGATTCTTTAGAGGAAGGTGATGAGAAATTTGAGGTTACCTTGGTATCTCCGGTGGGTGCAGTGCTGAAAGACAAATCTGAAGCCACTATCTTCATAAAGGACACAAATGGTTAGTGCAGATTGTTCATAAGACCATATATTTGGTTGAACAGTTCCTTTAATGAATATAGCAATAATTCTGATCCTACTTTCACATGATGATGAAACGTCACGTAATGTCTGTAAGGTCATTTGTTGGGTGTTTCTACAGGGCAGTGCAGAGAGAACCGAATCAAAGCAGGAGCTAGTATTCAAGGCCAGGAGGTTGAGCCAGGTCCGTACCCTCAACACGGCTCCATCCAGGTGGAAACATTACCTTTCTCTCAGGGTTATATCAGAGGTGATGGAGATATAACAGCTGAAGCTCCCTCCACTGCAAAGAAAAGACTCAGAGTCATTGGGAATGGAAAAGTGGTAAGTTAGTATGAATCTATCTATCTATCTATCTATCTATCTATCTATCTATCTATCTATCTATCTATCTATCTATCTATCTATCTATCTATCTATCTATCTATCTATCTATCTATCTATCTATCTATCTATCTATCTATCTATCTATCTATCATCTGACCTTTTCTATCTATCTATCTATCTATCTATCTATCTATCTATCTATCTATCTATCTATCTATCTATCTATCTATCTATCTATCTATCTATCTATCTATCTATCTATCGGTATTATTTATATACTATTATGGTATAAAATTTGCATACTATGTAGCCTGTGTTATATACTATAGTGTAAAGGTTTTTTAATAGCTTTTAAATATTTGGAGTTTTCATTTTCAATTTTAGTTTCTATTTAGAAATATAATCTTCTATTCCTTTTTTAGCTTTATTGTCATTTAAGTTTTAGTAATTTCAGTACTTCCAGTTATTTCTGTTAGCTGCCATGGCATTTTATTTGTTTACACTATATATATATTTTTTTTTTTCTGTATTTATATATATATATATATATATATATATATATATATATATATTCTGAATAATCTAAAGCACTTTCATCCACAGGTTCAGCCTTCGGAAATCATTCGTCATGGATCTGATGTCATTTATAGAGTAAGTGGAATAAAACAATGGCAGTAGAGGAGATGTGTAGCTGCAGTTGTGACTAGATATATCTGGGTTATATCCAAGAACATTATTTATCTTAAATGTTGAAACTATAATTTTGTTATTATTCTTAACATTATATTAATATTATCAATAACTTACAGTATCACGGCATGGTATCGATGGCGGTGGAGGAGGACAACGCTGACTCCAGGACTGACAGAAAGGCACAGGTGCAGGTGACCAGCTGGGGGCAGCAGCGCGCTCCTTCACTCAGGACAAAACTACAGCAAACTGACAGAGTTCTGCAGCCTTCTGGGACTCGGGTAAGAGTTTTGTGAGCGTGTCTTGAAATCATCAGATTAATTCGAGTAATCTTTTGCAAATAAACCTGCGTGTTTGGTTGTCTCTCTCCCAAGCCTTCTTCTAAACCCTGTACTCCAGAGCTCAGTGGCTTCCTCCATTACAACGACAGCTCAGGTCAGATGTTTCACTGTAATGGAGTCTCTTGGAGGCCCTGGACACCTACTAATGAGGTCATTCACATTCATATTTAGATTAAATCATGATGACTGGCTCTTCAGTTTCTACATTTCATGAGATGATTTGAATATTTTCTTGTCTTTTCTGTACTCGCTCAGACTGTGAAAGCACAGAAATGTCCTCGAGGATGGACGTACCACAACGACTTCTGTTATATTCTGAGCACAGAGCGCAAAGCCACGTGGAGCGCTGCGGTGCGGGCCTGCAGAGAAAGGTGAGACAACACGCTAAAAAACAATAAAACCATCAGTAATGACTTGTAAGGAATACACTCAAAGACTTTTGTCCCGATCTGCAGTCTGGATGAGTCGACAGTAGTTGCTGAATACCAGAGCCAGTCTGCTGATTTGATTTGACAGATTTCACAGAAAATTGCGTAGTGTATGATGGACCTGTTTTTTTTCTTTCTTTTTGATTCATTCTTTGATTTCATTCAGTCGGAGGATATCAAATATGTGTGATTTATTTATTTTTTTTAAAGGTGCATTAAGCAACTTTTCATGTTAAAAATACCCATTTTTCTAACCCATACATGCTTAAGCAATTGCCTGATGGGCTGAATGAGCCCTTCTATGATCACTGCGATTGCCTCTATAATCCTGTACAGTAAAATAAATAAGAGGGATTCGGGTCGGAATCGACTGGGCGTGACGTCATGCGCATTCACGCTCACCTGGCTATGTCTGGCAGGTTTGTGTATTCGCCGCCATTATCCGCATCAGCGAAGACAACTCAAGCGACTTTTGCAAAAGTAGAAGATGGATTCAAAGAGACCGGCTTCCAGTTCATCCCAAACCCCAACGCAAACTCCACATAACCGCGTGCACAACTCTGGTTGCAGTTTCGCGTGTCGCCAGAAGGGGGCATAGTTCTGCAAAAACTCAGAGACTTGCGCAATGCACCTTTAAGTTGGCATGAAACAAGTCTTTTCTTCCCTATTGTGACATCTGAGTGAAATGGCTTCTCGAACAAGCAAAAAAGTAGGATGGGACTTGGGTTGCCAGGTCTGCGTAACAAAAAACAAAAATAGCCTAAAAGTAGCCAAATGACCATATCCTAAATATCAACGGAAAATATGCCATTCTCACATCTAAAAATACATATTTTACAGTCACTAATATCCAAACTGAAAACAACTAGGTATATCGTAGTGATCATAAACAAACTTAACATCTAGAACAGTTTTATCATTTGTATATTATAGCATATTTCAATACAAGTGTTTTTTTTTGGTCAAATATAATTTATTCAAGATTTGTCAAACCTATAACCCACGTGGTAAAAAAAATAAAATCTGCGGCAACAGTTTAAAAGTTGTCACGGACTTGGCAACCCTGGACTTGATTTTGGCCGTAGAGCTGCACAATTCTGAATAAACTGAGAATCACGTTTACATTTTTTTTATAGAGATCACGATTCTCCAAAGATTCTGAACAGACAATGTAACAAAATGTTATTTACTAGAGGTTCTGACAAAATGTTAATGACTGCAGTCTATTTAAAAAATATTTAATTAATTTGAGTTCATTTTTTTTAATCAGTTTGAATGAATGATTCAACGACTCACTCATTAAGACTTCATTTGTTTCATTAGTGATGAATCAGTGTTTTTGAACAAATCTCTTGAATGAATGATTCAGTGACAAACACATTCGCTGTGTCCGAAATCGAATACTTCCCTACTATGCGAAAAACAGTATGGCAACAGAGTAGTTTGGCGGAATACATAGTATTCGAAAAACATTAGGTGAAAAGTCCCCGGATGACCTACTACTTCCGGCGAGATTCTGAAGTTAGCAAACGATGGACACTAACTATCCCATGAGGCCACGGAAGAGGATTTATGAATGGAAGTGAAGCTAACCGATGCTGATAAGTCATGTGACAATAACAACATGGCGGATGTAGTACGTCCCGATTTCATTCATACTATATAGAACATATTTTTTATTGGTCGAGAAATAAATTCACATCAAATGTAGTACCTACTCAGTATGCGATTTCGGACGCAGTGATTTTTTTAAACATTGCCTTGTCGCCTCCTGCTGGTGTAACGATGTAATTGATACAATCTGTATTTGAAGCATCAAGTTACTTTCAAAAGGTGATTTGTTACCATAGACATCAGACTATATCTGAACTATAAACTTTTATCACAGTACTTCTGTGATCATTTGAATTATCGTAACACAAATAACGATAACGTGTGGTTTAAACATGACAACTGTTCTCAGCGCCGGCGCCAATGCAGATCTGAATGTTCGCTGTGATCGTAGCTACTTGTCAAAGGTTTAATAGACAGTTGAATCATTGTCATTTAGGAATAAGATTGTGTGAGTGTTTGAATCGAGATCGCCATATTTGAACGATTAATCGTGCAGCTCTATGAGGAATTGATTGGATGGTTGTGGTTTGCTATTGGTGGATCTCATGTGAGTGACAGGTTGTCCCGCTCTCGCACCAGTAAACGCGTCACTAGAGAAGAGATGCCGCTGCAAGATGGAGGGGAAGTTATTTTGATTAAAGATTACGAGGAACATGAATAATAAAAAAAAAAAGATGTGCACGAATAAATAATTTATATAAACACTGTAGTATTCAATAAAATATAAGAATGGTCAAGTTTGTGACTTTCATGTTGACTAACTAAATACTTGTTTCCTCAAGCTTTAATGGAAACCTGGTCAGTGTTTTGTCAAAAGGAGACATGGACTGGCTGTGGGACTTCAGTGAAAGAAAACCCTTTTGGATTGGTAACTTTTTTTTGTGAATAAAACTAACTTTGCAGTCAGTGTGATTACGACGAACGTCACATTTGTTAAGGTTCTTTAGCGCAATGCGATTTAAACATGAACTCATCGCTCTGTTTTTTCTTGAACCACAGGTCTGAATGATCGTGAAAGTAAAGGCCGCTGGGAGTGGGTGGGTGGAGAGCCTGTCACTTACACCAACTGGAGGCGGAGCCCTCCAAAAAACAGGAAGAAGGGAACAAGGAAGTGTGTCCTGGTCTGGAGGAAGACGAAATGGCAGATGCGAGACTGTAAGAAAGGAAAGGGACACCGCTATGTGTGTTATGTTAAAATGTAAGACTGCTCACAACATGAGGGAATTCACAGTAATCATGATGTGACTCCTGTAATGTGGTTGTTAATGCCACATTAACAACTGTTTGCTGTCAACTGACCAAGGGTCAGGGTCATTTCTTGGTCCAAGGGTGACGTGACCACGGCTGTGTCTGAAATCGCACTCTCTTGAGTAGGTACTTATTTTGAACATAAGGTGCTATAAGTAAAAAAGTACATTCTATATAGTATGAATGTAATCTGGTCGTACTACATTCGCCATGTTGACATTATCATGTGACCTACCAGCTTCGGTTACGTCGCTTCACTGCCATTCATAAATCCTCTCCCGTGGCCTCATGGGATAGTAAAGTGTCAATAGATGCGCACTTCAGAACCTCGCCGGAAGTAGGAGGTCATCCAGGTATTTTTTGCCCACTCTTTTATGAGTACTATGAATTCAGACATACTTTTGTCACATACTGATTTTCACATACTATATAGTAGGGAAGTGTGCGATTTCGGATGCAGCCCACATCTTTTCTAACTCAGAGGACCGTCATGTGTTGTAATGTAAATGTAATATATGCTACTCAATCTCTATGTATTTATTACTGTTTGTGCTCTGTATGTCATGGGACCAATTTTCAAGAAATGGTCTTGGATTTTGAAGCTATGTAGAATTTTTAGCTAGCATTAGTTTTTTAGTTCACTAAATGATTGCTATATATATATATCTGAATACTATCACTGCAAAAACCCCTACTTTAGAATAAAAATTCCTGACATATTAATGACATCTGAAATTAATGCTCTATTATTTAGATTTCTCTGGAAATTATTGCTAACTAACAATTGTGTCCGAGACTGAATATACATCTTTGAAGAATTACAATAGATATTCTAGGCTTGTTGAATTAAAATAAATCTTAAAATAAATAGTATGCATATAGATATATTTTTAAGAACATTTGAAAGTTTGGGTTCAATAGTTTTTTTTTTTTTTTACTAAGAAATTATTTTTTATTCAGCAAGGATGCATTTTACATCGTTACAAAAAATGTCTATGAACTTCCTATTAGTCAAAGAATCATGAAAAACTACAGAAATATTAAGCAGCACAACAGCATATTAGAATGATTTCTGAATGACCATGTGACACTGAAGACTAGAGTAATGATTCTGAAAATTCATTTTTAAAATATATTCAAGTAGAAAATGATTATTTTAAAATTTTATAATATTTCACAATATCACTGTTTTTACTGTATTTTTTTTATCAAATAAATACAGCCTAGGTGAGAGGATGTATGAAAGGTTTATGAAAGTGTCTTAGTGTAAATATTCACACAAATTAGGCAACCATGTTATGCTTAAATAAATCAGTTTATTAAAAGTTCTTAACCAAAATGAACTACAATATTATAAAAGTTAACATAAGATAAAAACACCTTTATCCCATCTTTACGTATAAAATAAGGCACTAGTCAGTGTTCTGCCAAGCAATATACAAAATATCATACAAATAAAAACTAAATGACAAAATGTACAACTTGTTCCACATATGAAAAAAATGTGCCCAAATAAAGTCAAGTTCCACCATTTACAAACAAATGACATACATTTCGATCTCCAGTGTCCATGATTTCTGTGCACATTGAAAAACTCAACATGATTAGAAGGGTGACAATATTTAAAGTGGCCCATTTTAATAACTGATCAGGGGCTAATTTAATTAAAAAAAATAGATATCACACACCTAAACCAACAAAAAAAGGCCATGAAACATTTAAAGGAGTTCTTACCAAATACAGGAATGGTTTCACATTTAGCAGCTTCACCCTCTGGAAATACAATCAAATCTTTTAGCAGCTCTGCCGTCCAAAAACAATCGAAACATTAAACGATTTAAGAGAAAATCGGAAGCAGAGAACAGAAACTCATCCCTCCAAATGAACAAACGCACCGTGGGGTCGGAAGACAATCCATCCCTTTTATTCTTTCACTTTTGTTAATCTTGTTAGTCTTAATTAATTAGTCATCAAATACAGTATATTTTGAGTGTTTTGGAATATTTTCTTTTAAGTTAGGTAATATATTGTTCTCTTTTGGCTTGAAAATGTGCAAATGTACTGTTTGATACTGCCACAGAAAGACATGTTCCAAGAGAAGGCCATTGAACATCCAGTGATCCAGAGGTCTCAGCGTCCACGCTTCATCACTAGCGCTGTGTGTTTCTCACACGACACCTGATGTCATAGAAAGCCGTGTTCGTCCAGTCCTTTCACTGAAACGGGGTTCCATTTTGCAGTGGGTTTACTGGAAGCATGAACTGAAAAGAAAAAGAACATTATATCAGTATTATCAGACTAGTGTTAAAGTCCAGCTTTATTCTAGGTGAATCTGGCAGCTCATAAGAATGTCTATCAGTGTTGGGTAGATTACGATTGTAGTAGCCAGACTGAATGAAAATTGTAGTTGGTAATGTAATCTGTTACATTACACATTTTAGGTAATGTATTCTGACTACTTTTAGATTACTTTTGACCCAACTCATTTATCCTTAATTTGAATAGGACTATCTTATTGATACCGTATTGATACAAAAATACAAAAGAAAGAAAGGGATTCAGGGTTTCTCAAACTCTGGTTTGTGAAGGAACTACAGGGGGTTAGTGAGGTCATAAAAAGCTAAATCATGGAAATGCCAAATGAAAATAAATAAATAAAAATCAACATACTAACAACACACATTTTATTTGTTTAACTGCATGTCATGTGACCATTAATCGGCATCAGATAACCTGATCTATCCATCCGTTTATCCATCCATCCACCCATCCATCTATATTACTACCATCCATCCATCCAACCATCCATCTATATTACTACCATCCATCCATCTATATTACTACCATCCATCCATCCATCCATCCATCTATATTACTACCATCCATCCATCTATATTACTACCATCCATCCATCCATCTATATTACTACCATCCATCCATCCATCTATATTACTACCATCCATCCATCAATCTATATTACTACCATCCATCCATCCATCTATATTACTACCATCCATCCATCTATATTACTACCATCCATCCATCCATCTATATTACTACCATCCATCCATCCATCTATATTACTACCATCCATCCATCCATCTATATTACTACCATCCATCCATCCATCTATATTACTACCATCCATCCATCAATCTATATTACTACCATCCATCCATCCATCTATATTACTACCATCCATCCATCCATCTATATTACTACCATCCATCCATATTACTACCATCCATCCATCCATCCATCTATATTACTACCATCCATCCATATTACTACCATCCATCCATCCATCTATATTACTACCATCCATCCATCCATCTATATTACTACCATCCATCCATCCATCCATATTACTACCATCCATCCATCCATCCATATTACTACCATCCATCCATCCATCCATCCATCTATATTACTACATCCATCCATCCATCTATATTACTACCATCCATCCATCTATATTACTACCATCCATCCATCCATCCTACTACCATAAAATACCAAAAAATATAAATTACTACATATAAATTAATGATTAATCAACAACTGTATTGTAACAGTATATTAATCAACGTGCCACATTGTAACTTAAGACAATCACTAATTTGAATGTTATTTTATTTTAACTATTTATTTTTGACTGAAATGATCCCACTAGTTTATGGTTTCAACCGATCCACATTAGAAGAGATGTACATGTATTTGAGACTCATTACCTGCGCTAGCTATGACTCTGGTGTGCGATGGCACCTGTGTTTCTGAAGGAGATGGTGACACTCTTTCCCCATAATCACTTTCACCAGATGAGGTGTGATCCCCGGCTCTAGAGTCGACCATCATATGAAGCCCGGGTCTCTTTTTATAGTACTTGGCACGGTAAGTGTCCGTCATGCAGTTATCCACAGAGAAATAAGTGGTGGGGATCCCAGGAGAGCCGACAACAGGTTTAGGAAAGACTGAGAACTTCTCCTCACCCTCACTAGCTGACAGATCATTCCTCTCCTGATCAGAGGAGCCAGACTTGGAGCTCGTGTCCGACGAGATCATGTGCGATTCAGTTGAGTTTTCCAGCCACTTCTGCTGGACGCTCTGGGACAGGGCCGAGCCGTTCCGGGGAAGGCGCTGAGGACTGGGTGGGCAGGGATCTTGCGGGAGGTTTCGTCGGTTCTCTGAACTCAAGATATGTGGTTTTGGAGGCAACGGTGGAGCTGCGGCGTGAGATAGAGTCCGAGAGGGAACCTGAGGAGGCATGTCAGAATGTAACGACGAATCCTCCAGCTCGGAAAAGGGACCGGCAAGGTCATCGGAGCTGTTCCACTCCGAACTGCTGGTCTTGGTGAAATAAGGAGGGATGGGGTTCCCGTTTACTGCATGTGGTCGTTCTACCTCAGTCTTTTCCATCTTCTCCTTACCAGGAATGTATCTAAAAGCTTGCCTTCTGCAGGAGGAAACATAGCTCTGTTATATTTATAACTATAGGTATAATTATAAGGTATATAACTACCTTATAATTGCCCGTATGATCCTTGTGAAAAATAAGTGTGCTTAATTGTATTTCTTGTAGTGTACTTCAAATCTTAAAAGTATGCTTTAAAAAAATTATACTCCCAGATAATATTATATCAAATAATAGGCCAGTTAAATGACTGTTTCTTTACACTTTTACACTTGTAATAATGTCAAATTAAAAGTTTTTTATATATGTACATTTTAGATCGTTTTAATAATCCTGTCGTGCTTTAAAGTACACTTATTTTGATTGTTGACTAACATACTGAAGCACAAAGTAATTGATTAGAATTTTAAATGTAGTATGTTATTCGATATTACATTTATTTATTTAATGATAAATAACATTTATCATTTAAATCCATATATTTTAACTGTACTAAATTGCAACTTTGTCATTACATACTGAACATATTCAAATATGTGACGTAAATGTTTCAATAGAAATTACATTTAAGTATATTTTAGTTTACCATAAATGCTTGTCAGTACATTCAGCAGTTCACTTTAACCATATTTCAAAGTCAATAGAAGTGTAGAAGTAATTATGAAATTTAATAAATGTGGTCCTACTTAAAATTGTATAAAAGTATTTAAAGGAAGGTTACATTATTGAGAGACACTGCAATAAACTATACTGAAACATTTGCAATCAATGACCCGAGTCACATGTATACACAAATATGCACAAAATGTCCTTGGAAAAGTGTTTATTCCCATAGAGCCCAAAGCTTATGAAGGGTCATCTAATGCAAATCTGATTTAAGAACAGAATTATGCCCTAATATGACAAAAAGTATTTAGGCACTTAAGTGACACTACAAAATGTTCAAATGCATTGCATTACAGAGAGAAATATATATAATAGCTACTTGTGACAATGCGTTTATGGTTTTATACAACTAAACATTACTGTACATGGAAAGTACACAAAATAGCATGGAACATATTCAAAGCTTCATACATTCATATTTCCAAATAACTCACCTTGGAATAACAGGACTCATGGAACGATCATGTGCTTTCTTTTGGTAGTCACCTATAAGATAAATGATTAAAAACATATGTTTTATGTATAGTTCCATGCATTCTTTAATGTGTAGTTATTTTTAAAATATACATCTCAAATGAAAAATAACACGAACAGACAGAATATCTCCAGACAGACTGAGGCAGAATTGGTCTGATATGTCAACTCCCAGCTGTAACATTGACAGTGCAGACGTGTTATGTGGTTCAGTGAGGATGTGTCTCAGTGGGGCATCTGGCGGGCAGTGCTCAGCAGGGGCTCTGGGCCTGTCTGAAGTCCAAAGAGAAAGGGCCCAGGCTGGGCCATCCGGTTCAAACCAGCTTCTCTGTGCGCGCCAATGGCTTGTTAACAATGAGCTCAAGGGGTAAACGCGATCATAAAAGTGCCCATGCCATGCCAAGTGGTCAGAGAGCTTGGATTCCAAAGAGAAAACAGTAAAGCTTTCAATGTGTTGCTGTAGTGACCGCACCTTTAAATCTGACTAGCTGTCAGGTGGACTGTGGGACATATAACCACACAAGCTGCATGCTGGGAACACATTCACAAGCAATGGCGCACGAAATAACAGTGAGATTGTCAGGGAAGACAGCACCACTGTGCAGAAACCTCAAAACAACAGTGCAGTTTTCCAAGGAATGATAGAACAGCTACTTAGTTAAAGGTTTCAGCCAGGAAATCCAAAAATTATTTTTTGGACTTCAGTATATAAACCCCGTTCAACTGCTCATTATTGCCAGCAACTCAATGCATTTAGGCATGTAGACATGGTCAAGACGATCTGCTGAAGTTCAAACTGAGCATCAGAACGGGGAAGGAAAGGTGATTTAAGTGAATTTAACGTGGCATGGTTGTTGGTGCCAGATGGGCTGGTCTGAGTATTTCAGAAACTGCAGATCTACTGGGATTTTCACGCACAAAACTAGGATTTTCATCCTCACTGAACCACATTCCACTGAGCTTAGAATGTCTAGGGTTTACAGAGAGATCAAATATCCAGTCCAATAACCAGACAGGTTCCAGCTGATAGAAAGGCAGCAGTAACTTAAATATCCACTCATTGCAACTGAGGTCTGCAGAAGAGCATCTCAAAACGCACAACACATCCAATCTTGAAGCAGAAGAGCTACAGCAGCAGAAGCAACAATTCACAGAGGCTCATCAAAACTGGACAATAGAAGATAGGAAAATGATGCCTGGTCTAATGAGTCTCAATTTCTGCTGTAACATTCATATGATATGGTCAGAATTTGGCGTAGACAACATGAAAGAATGGATCCATCCTGCCTTGTATCAATGGTTCAGACTGGTGGTGGTGTAATGGTGTGAGGGATATTTTCTTGCCACACTTTAGGCCCCTTTAGTGCCAACTGAGCATTGTTTAAAGCCACAATCTACCTGAGTATTGTTGCTGACCATGTCCATCCCTTTATGACCAGAGTGTACTCATCTTCTGATGGCTACTTCCAGCAGGATAAGGGATGTCCATGTCACAAAGCTCAAATCATCTCAAACCGGTTTCTTGAACATGATAATGAGTTCATTATACTCAAATCGTCAAATGGCCTCCACAGTCACCAGATCTCAATCCAATAGAGCAGCTTTGGAATGTAGTGGAACGGGAGATTCGACAAATCTGCAGAAACTGCGTGAAATCTCTGAGGAATGTTTTCAGAACCTTATTGAATCCATGCCACCAAGAATCACGGCAGTTCTGAAGGTACTAGCAATTTGTACCTAATAAAGTGGCCGGTGAGTTATATAAAGAAAATAAGAATGAAAATGAAACACTAGAGGGAGCTAAAGATAAAAACTTCACATACACTGGGTAGACAAGTCTATCATAAGGATTTCAAATTTGTTTAGCTGTACAAGTTCAGCGAGTCATACTTTGATTGCTATAACATCACATTAATATCATTAAAAAAAAAAAAAACATACTGAAGCTGAACTGCAAAAATACATTTCCATTTACTCTGATAATGAATACTTTTACTATAAAACATATCAGAAAAAACTGAAAAAAAAAAGAAATTGGCAAATGAACTCTTTAATTAGTCCTACACTTCCTTTCCTTCATGGGATCGCCGGTTTGTCTTTGAATCTGAGCACAGTGGTTGCCCTGAGCTCAAGCCCCCTGAGATTCAGCCAGCAGTGACTGTGTGTGTGTGTGTGTGTGTGAGAGTGAGAGTGAGATGTATCAGCACACACTGCCTTTCCCTTCCTTCTGTTATTTTTTTCCCCAGCGCATTAACAACTAAATCCCTTTGGCTAGCATGCAATTATGAGAGGATTGGACTTTAGACCCCATTTTCAGTTTTTTCAAGCCTGTCGTGTTTAAGCTGTTAAGCCTCATGAGAAGAACCTCCATTTGGTGGCCATGACTTGCAGTGTTGGAGCTGAAAACAAATAAATAAATAAAACACTGCTGAACTCCAAAAGAAACCACCACCCCTAATATGACATTCTGGACCCTCCATATGACGACTCCCTCCATCAGTGCAAGTTTAGGGGAGTTTTTCCCTTTGTTTAATCTTCCACCAAGCAAATATTGTAAATCCAATTGCTTAGGAAAAAAAAAAACAGCATCTCTTTTCAAAAGGCCGCATGATTTGATATCATAATCTTTCATGTCTGCAAACAGTGAGGGATGATTATAAATGATAAAAAGTATTCAGTGTTCCAAACTCAAAGTATGATTGATTCTTGCCTTAATAAACACCACTAATAAAAGATAATCGTGGTCAGATTTGATTTGTTATGAATGACTAAAATAAAACTGTGATGAATAACATGAGTAATATTCTGGTTGGTTAAATAAAAACGAGCACATCACCAGCTGGTGTCATGAAATCGGTGTTACTTTAGTATTACTTAAATACATTTATTAATATTTTGAATTAGCTTTTATTTTTTTCAGTTTTTATATTTAGTTTAAGTTTAAGCATATTTGTAATACGTGCTTGTATTTTATTTTATTTTTAAAATATTTCTACTGTATATGGACTTATTTTTATTTTAAGTATTAGTTTTAGTAATTTTAGTACTCCAACGAAACTAGAAATGAAAATGAGAAATGTGGGCAACTAACCAAAATAATTTTTTAAAAATGTTTTTCATCAGAAATTACAATACTTTTTCTCAGCTTTATTTCAATTACCAAAAAACAAACATTTTAATAGTTTGGCAACACTTTACAATTGGGCCTCATTTGTTAACATTGGTTAATGCATTAACAATAACTAACTATTTGTATTTTTACAGTATTTATTAACCTTTGTTAATGTTAACAATCACATTACATGGGCAGTCAGACTGGTTTCAGAAGTTGAGGTAGAGCTCAGATCTGACTGATAGCTCGGGAGTGGTGTTAAACTCAGACCATACGTCAACACTCAACGTTTAAACCAACATGAGATCACTGCCAGCTCAGCAGCCGAGCGACACACACCTGTTCTCTGCGCTCCATAGTTGAGTGAATCAGGCCCAAACAAAGCAGCAGCAAAATCCCATGGGCTAGAGGGCTTAGCTGGAACACACTGTTAGCTCTGGAGATTACAATTAAAAAGTGTGTGATAACATATTACCAGTATATGGTGTATGCATTACCAAGTAATTAATTACTGTAATGTCATTTAATTAGTAGAAGTTGATTTAGTAAAGAAAGATTACTCTTGATTTTTCTGTAATTTAATTCCAGTTATGATGGAAATGCATTAAACACTGTATAGACTATATAACAATTCTAAAACTATAGTGAATTTAACATCAGAATTTAATGCCTAATGTTAAAATGTATGTTTTAATGTAACCTTCCTTTAAATACTTTTATACAATTTTAAATTATTTATTTGAAAGAATAAGCATTTTCATGTCTATCCTTGTAACAGCTCGAGGTTGATATAGGATTTAGAAAGTAATTATGCAATAATGCAATAGTTTTTAAAGAGAGTAATAAGTTGAACATGTACTATAACTAGTAGCTAGTAATGAATTACTTTTTTAGAGTGACTTACCCAACACTGCATATTACAGCTAAATTAATCTAGTAAAGTAATACTTGCAAATATAAATTCGTATAGATATGAATCACATTAGACAAGGCTGAACTGGATCTGCCGACCTGCCAAAAATATTTCCTGATGTCTAAGAATAAATATTTTCCACAGTGCAACAAGATCTCTCTTAAATGCTACTTAGAGAACATCTCTTTATGGTTTTAATGTGCCATGCAGGAAATACCATGATACAAACTCTCCACCATGTTCATACTTTCACATTTACTGAGCCAAACATCAAAGTAAATGGACCGGGCCATTCTCAAAATAACAAACAGCCCTGTCTTCATTTAGTTTTAAGGATTAGGCCCATTTAGTTTACATGCAACATCGCATTAAAAACTAGATTTGCATTGCTGAAGGCAGCAAAAGAACAAAGATAAAGTTTTATGTAAGGATTTCAGACTTTGGTTCAGTGTAAATTACACATCTATGTCATGACAATCAGTCATCAGTGTGTGTGTGTGTGTGTGTGCGCAGAGGGTGAACAGCGAGTCTCTGTAAAACCATTCAGAGCAAACAGCAGTCCTGACAGGAAGATCAACTGTCAGGGGTTCGTCTGTTCAACACACTGAACTATCAGCAACTCCTGCTGGTCTGACCTTTACAAGCATCTTATGGGATACGAAGCGCACACGGCACACACTAAAAACTGAGCGCAGCACTGACACTGAGCAAGAGGACTACAGAGACAATGAGACCGTTCCATTTATGAGCAAGAGAAAGCACATCCTGCCAACAGCTCTTAAAACCCCTCTGCCGTGCACAAACAAGGACAATGTTCAACTGCACTGTTTACTGAAAGCTTGGGATGTTAACATGGGATTTAACATTTCCTTCCTTTGCAATACGAACACAGGAAGAGCTGCCGAAAAAAGTTCTCAGCATGCAAGTCACACTTAAAAATGTATGACTTTAAGTGCTTTAGATAACTGTCATTCCAAGCAGCATCTGCAAACTAATTACTTTTGCGATCAGGTGATTTTTAGTGGATCCAAAGTAATAAAACTAACTTGTGTGTTAAATGCTTGTTTAGCTTGTGCTGTCATTCACATATTTAATCATGATATTTAAATGTATTATTATACATTAATTATTATAATTAAATTATTATTATTATTATTATAATTAAAAACGGTGTAGCTATCAATTATTAAACTATTTTAATCTAGTGTTTCTGAGACTGGAAAGGTTTGGTTCATGTTGTCAACATGTTGAGAAGACGCTGTTTTCTGCGCTGCGAAAGCTGATCCACTTTGCATGCACTTCAAAAGGATGAGCACCACTATACGGAAAGACCATACGGAAAATTGTTACTGTCAGAATTGCTGTATAAAGCGCTGAGGAAGATCCAGAGCTGAAATTCAAATATGGTAATTCCGACACGCACTGTAGTCGACTAATCACAAAAGACTGGTGCATCTGACCAATCAGAGCAGAGTAAGCTCTTGGAAAGGAGGGGTTTAGAGAGACTGAATCTTCGAACAAGTCATTTTAGGCTCTCTGAGAAATTAAGGAACACGCCGACTTTTTGGGACTTTAGCTTATTCACCATATCCCCCAGAGTTAGATAAGTCCATACATACCCTTTTCATCTCTGTCTGACGCACCCACCGCTAGCCTAGCTTAGCACAAAGACTGGAGGTAAACGGCTCCAGCTAGCATACTGCTCTCAGTGACAAAATAACACACTGCTTCTTCTGCGGAGTGATTTACTCCAACTCTGAGCGAACTCTCTGCTCCTCACCACGGCTTCTCAGGTGCTGCGAGCAAATCACTCCGCCCAAGTAGCAGTGCTTCGCCATCTGAGAATATGGTTCCCAGTATGTATACGGTTAGAAGATGGCTGTGTCTCATGCGACCCTTGTTATTCGTACACGATGTGACTATACAAATCACAACATGTAAATGTACACGTTATTTTGTCACTTATTGGGAGCAGTATGCTAGCTGGAGCCGTTTACCTACAGTCTTTGTGCTAAGCTAGGCTAGCAGTGGGTGCGTCAGACAGAGTTACATGGAGATGAAAAGTGTATGTATGGACTTATCTAACTCTGGGGGATACGGTGAATAAGCTAAAGTCCCAAAAAGTCGGCGTCTTCCTTTAAGTGATGTGCAGTGTATAATAAAAAGTGTTTTTGACCTTGGATGCATATATACCTTATGTAGGAGACTTCAAAACAAAAGTAATATTCATTTCATAAGAGGGGCAATTTAATATTAATTTAATTTTGTAGTAGTGGTGAGGATTTTATTTAATACACTTTCTCTTATATTATCTGTATGATTTCTGCTCTATTGGCAACTGGAATCAGGCCAGTTTAAAAAGGCAACACACACAGCACATTTGAACCAATTCCAAGCTGACATTTGGAAAGGACTGTCAAATCAATTTTGAAATACAACTGGATATTAAATGTAATGTAATATTGCAGCTCAAAAAAAGAAGAAGAAGAAAGTAAAACACATATCTGAATTGTATTATGTTGAAATGACTGCCATCTGGGTCTGCCAAATTATAAACATCATGCATCTTCTCACTGTCTAAGACCCCCCAACTCATTTACCGTCAAAAGAACGCACATCCTTTATTTCCCACGGCAGTGAACACTTCAACGCTCGAGTCGCAGCGAAACACCCTTAAAGGCGAGCGAGAGGACACAGCCTGAGAGATGTCCTTTCTGCTTCACTTCTTCAGCCCATAAAGCTCCCATAAACCACCTACAGCGGGGTAAATAGACCCCCACCCCGGCCATCACAACACACTCACACATACACAAACAGCTCCCAGCGCTGACAACCAGGACAAATGATTCGTCCCCAAACACGACCCCATGTGCACCCTTCACTTCACCAGTTCATCTGGAACGAGAGTGCTGATAACAGCCGTGACGGGTCGTCTGAGGCCGCACTGCCATATCACAGATTTATATATTATTTAATCATATTTTATATTTTCATTTGAGTTTGTTTTAGTAATTTTGTTATGTGCTTTTCCCAATTTCTTTTAGATTTCTAATTAGCTTTAATTTATTTTTATTCTAGTCATTTTAGTACTTAAACCCACTTAGTTGCCGAGGCAAATTTTCATTTGAAGTTTTTCATTTAATATTTATATTTTAGTTAAAGCTTATTTCAATTAATGAATGGTTTTGAATAACGACAATAACGACGCTGGTTTTCACGGTACAGTTGAAGTTCGAACTCTTATTTTGATTTCTTCACCATCAAAAACAGTCATTCTTAGTTAGTTAATGAATAATTGTTTGCTCTTATCATTACTTATGTGTTTAACTGACTATAGCAGTTGTTTAACACTCTGTGTGGGGTTTTAATCGACCCCCAGCCTCTGTGGGGAGATCTTTCAAAGGGTGAGAGATTGACAAAATACACACTTTGCACCCGTTTTCCATGCTAACATCAAACATATTTTTGCAACATGCTAACATTCAAAAACCAATGTCAGTGTTGTTATTGTCAACTAAAACGATTAATGGTAATTGGGATAAAGCTAAAATAAAATAAAATAAAATGTAAAAATCTGAAATATTGCCTTGGGAAATAACCGAAATAAGTTTAAGTACTAATATAATTAATACAAAATGTAAAAAAAGACAAAAGAACATAAAATTAAAATGAATACTGCTTTACAATATTACAAATACAATACTAAAATAAAAGCGAACTCATAACATGAACAAATACTATAATTACACTGATCCACATAAGAGGTTCCATGATGGTTAAAATGCGGCCTTAGAAGGCAGCTGCTATATAGGCAGTAGGCAGCATACTAGATTTGAAAAGGCAATTATCTGGCAATTATCTAATAATCTGGTAACACTTTTAACTGAGAAGCCTCTGCGGGTTCTTACCGTAGATGATGGACGAAGATGAGATCTCAGCCTTTGAATCATCATACCTCCTTTGGTAGTTTGGGTCCCTAAAAATACACAATGCATTGAACTCAGCAATGTTATATGCAAAGTTGTATTTGGCTTAAGGGGTGGTTACACTAGATTTTGTGCACCATCAATTTTAATTTCGAACATATGAATGTGGAAGAATGAGTACACATTAAAATCTTAGTCTTTCACATGATCATTTTAAGTTCACATTTGGTGAGCTTGAAATATTGATGAATGTGTAAAATGAAAAGAAGTTCTAAAGTGGATCTAAACTTGGCTAAAAATCAAACATGGACAAAACTCTAATTTTGGCTCTGTCACACAAAAGTAATATATAAGTTTAATGCAAACTTCATACTTAAAAGTGATAGTTCAACCAAAAATGAAAATTGTTTTGACAGAATTTTAATTTCCGGGTGAACTATCCCTTTAAACTATTGAGGCGGTCATCTAGTGTGACCAGCTCTTTAGTCAGTCCACATTAGTTCTTCCCAAGCCTAACCTTTTTAAGACCTTAAACAATGACGTAAACACCTCCACCAAACATTACTGCTACACGGTGTACTCTGATTCACAATGACAACAAGATATGCACAGCTAGACAAGAATTTGATACCTTATCTGACAAAGAAAAACATTCAAAAGCGTTCTTTGCCGACACAGCTTGAACACAACACTGTTCATAGGCATATCTTGCATGTTGTTTACTTGGTTTAGAGAGACAAGCAAGCAAACGAACAAACGATTACTCTATACACTTCTGTCCAAAAAAATTGGAATCGGTAAGATTTTTTTTTAAATGTTTCTGAAAAGTATTTTATAGGGTGATAACTTGTTAAAAGAAATACAGTAAAAGCAATATTGTGAAATATTAGCATCATTATTCCAGTATTCAATCTCACATGATCCTTCAAAAATCATTATAATATGCTAATTTGCTGCTTTCAAAAAAACATTTCTTCTTACCAATGTTTGAAAACATTTGTCCTGGTTAATACTTTTGTGGAAACCGTGAATTTTTTGATGGATAGAAAGTTCAAAAGAAAACCATTTATTTGAAATAGAAATCTTTTGTAACATTATCAATGTCTTTACTGTCATTACTAATCAAATAAATGTGTCCTTGCTAAAAAAAAAGGGCCCAAACTTGTGAACAGTAGTGTATATTAAAAAATAATCGATAATTTTTTTTTATTAAAGGGATAGTTCACCTTAAAATGAAAATTCTGTCATTTCCTTTTGTTCATCTTCGGAACAAAAATCAAGATCTTTTTGATAAAATCGGAGAGCTTTCTGTTCCTCTATTTACAACCCAAATTCAATCTGTTCATCATAGAAAGCGATCGTGTCTCTTCAGAAAATTTGGACTAAACCGCTCAATTCATATGGATTAGTTTTAAGATCTCGCTATGAACTTTTTGAAGTGTCCAAAGTGGTAGTTGCGTAGCTGTCAATGGAGGGACAGAAATCGCTCGGATTTCATCAAAAAGATCTTCATTTGTGTTCCGAAGATGAACGAAAGTCTTATGGGTTTGGAACGTAATTAATGACAGAATTTTCATTTTGGGGTGAACTTCCCCTTTAAATGAATCCTGCTTTTTCTTGTCGGTGAATCTCCTATCTGTGGCCTAAAACAACTGAGTGCATGAAATCTCCCAAATTAGTATTGAATTCATGTTGATTTCTTGTCTTGTAAATCAGATTTATGTCACTACTGCAGTGACATTTATCACCCAATGTGTCTTAAATGCAAATGTCTTGATGCTCTTCCTGACTGAGGATTACTTTAGTTCTTACCTGGGAAGGTTTGGTTCGGGTATGGATTGCATTTCTTTGTTGCTCAAGTTCTCCACCACAGGAGAGTCCAGATTGGCTGAGCTGTTGCTGAGACGATCACTGCTTTCGTATCCAGATTCAGTGCGCTGGATTTTCCAGTTATCGGTCCGAATGGTGAGGTTGTTGACGCTTGTTTTAACCCTGTCCGGCTCTGGAAGTCCTCGACCCTCCGAGTCCAGCGAGCTCCTGCTTCCCATGTCCTGCTTCTGCTCGTCCTCATAAATAGTCATTAAACTCTTGGGTTTGCGTTCTTCACGTCGGCCCCATGGCAACTCTTCGCTCTCCTGATTAAAGGTCTGTCTGTGAGAGTTTTGGGAGTTTCGATTATTATCAGTGTTTAGTACGCTGTCGACATTAAGTGCCTCTCGCATCGGCCTCCACGCACGATTGGCTCGGCTGCGAGAGCCCTGACTGCTGTCCGTCTCGTAGCCGTTGCCCACATCTAACCTTCGAGGACGATGCTCTGCGGGGGGATGAAGCGGGACGCGAGGCTGAGGTTGAGAGCGTGGTTCGTGGTTGTAGTGAGCGGTCTTATCAGGCCAGTGCTCCGCTTTCGTCGGACCTCTGCCTTGGCTGCTGTACAGTCGTGACTCCAGATTCTTGAAGCCATTCACAGGAGGCGATAGTGAGCGTGCGTAAGGCTTCTCAGGCGCTGAGTCTGGGGATGAGATGCAGAGTTACAAACTGCTTGATTCTCTGGAAATTTACCCTACTAATTAACCCAACTGGCACTGAAGATACTCGCAGTGTGGTGGTCTTCAGTGGGGTCTAATATTTATTGTATAATTCACAGTGAATAGTTATCAGTTCATCTTCATGTGTCATGACATCTAACAATTTATTTATTTGGATCCATTAATTCAGCAGTTCATACATACATACAACTACTTGATTACAATGTAAAATTATTATTTTTATTTTTTTTATTAAAATGGTTTTACCCCTGTCAGGGTGATACAATATCACATTGAAGAAGAAAAAAACATTTTTTTTTTTAAATCTATTTTATAGCTTAAGTCATGCAGTGTATCCAACATGCAGAAAAATTTAAGAAAACAAACAAACAAACAAACAAACAAAACGATATCAGTGACTGGGTGTCAAGATAAAAAAATATCAAAATATATTAGGTTGTTAAAATGTCATGGTATGACTCACAAAACCGTAATATTTGTGAATTAATTCATATTTGAATTTTTAAACAATATTTTGTTTTATATTATAACCTTTATTTGAAATACATTTATTTTAAAACTGAAACATATGCACTTAAGTTCAACTGTTCAGCACTTAAGAGTTGTCAATCTTTCATGACCAAACTGTACATAAACTGTACTTGGCTTTCCAAACCGGACTAATAAGTGCATATTGCAACTGTGTGAATGTAGTCCTGGTTCACTCTCAAATTTAGCTGCGTAATTAAATTGCTCATTTACATTACAGAAACAATTCACAGATGCTGCTTCCAGCCTACAGGCCAGACTCATCCATCTCCGACATATGCGAGGTTGCACTAATAGCCTGGATGACCTTTTTTCTAGTGAAGGTGGAAGAGTGACTCTCTTTGGGCAGAACAGTGCTGATATTGGCACTGTTAAATAGGCTGGCATAGAAATTTCACGCCAGTGCAAATCCATACTGCTATAGTGCCATTCGACCTAGTGCCAAGTACCTATATCGTTATGCACTATGAGCTTTAAAAAACAGCATTGTCTCATTAGATATTAATGTAACTTTGACTCGCGGTCGTCACACACACTGAAAATGCTAATTATATGGCATAATGAATTCTCAAACAGCCTACACGGCTATCTTTCTAAAAGATGAAGGCAGTCTGGTCAGAGATCTACACGCTGAAGGCTAAAAAGCCATTAGTAAGCCATATACATACTTAAAAAGGGTAAAGCAAAGTCAAGCAGCTTGGCTTGCAAACCACACTTTTACTGCTTATGAGCAATAAAAGGAGATGGTAATGTTGGTCACATGACACTTGCACAATATGGTGAGCCAGTTTCACTGCACATGAGGAAATGACTTTGTGATCCCCATAAGCTCATGTCTATATGGCCCAGTTATGTGCACTGTCCAATGTGCCATGCTGTAAGTGTGCTTAATTGTATCGAATGTGCAAATGTAGTGTACTTAAAATCTTAAAACTAAATTTGGCTACACTTTATTTTAAGGCGTCCTTGTTACAGTGTAACTATACATTTATGTACAGAGTAATAATAAACAACATGTACTTGTATAATTAGAGTTAGGATAATGGATTGGTTTAGGATTCATTGCATGATGTAATTATGCATAATGTACTGTTTTTACTACAAGTAAGCACATGTAACAAGGACACTAAAATAGTGTTACTGTATATTATATAAACTACTTACAGAAAATATAACATTAATGAGGTCACTTAATTGTATTTAATGAGAGTAAACTTTCATGACTTAAGTCATGTCAAATTAAAAGTTTTACTTTAAAATACATTTAAAATCATTGTTTTAATACTCTTTTGTCGTATTTTAAAAGTACACTAATTTTGATGTGCTGACTAACATACTAAAACACAAAGTACTTGATCATAATTTTAACTGTAGTGTGTTATTTGATATTATATTTAAAAGTTAATGCATTTGAAATGAACTGATTGCAACTTGATCAGAGGTCACTCTTCCGCAGGAACTCGACTGTTACCGGAAGCCAGTGATTATAGTTTATACATTTATAAATATGAATATTTTTCTTACAAAAACACATCGCTTCACTTCAGAAGGTCTTTATTAACCCCTGGAGCCGTATGGATTAATTTTATGATGGATGGATGAGCTTTTTTGGCCTTCAAAATCTCAGGTACTATTCACTCCCATTATAAAGCTTGGAAGAGCCAGGATTTTTTTTTTTTATATATATAACTTAATATATAAGAAGAAAGGCATATACACCTAGGATGGCTTGATGGTAAGTAAATGATGGGATCATTTTCATTTTTGGGTGAACTAACCCACTCTTTTGCATGTGATAAACGCAAAATTCCTCCTTTTGTATTCCACATAAAAAAGCAAGCCATACGAGTTTGGAATGAAATGAGGGTGAGTAAATGATTTTTATTTTTGGCACACACACTCTTCAGACAAACAACTGATGTCCTTACTTTTCAGCAAGCAATCTTTTCTAAAACAGATGACTTGATCTGATGAACATGTTTCATTAGAAAGGCTCCAGCAAAGCCTTTATGGCCCTTTGAGTGAGTACCTCTGACCTCATCCAGCATTAGTGTGGTTATGCAAGTGGTGCATAGTATGAAAATAAATAAATAAATAAAAACCTATGGAAGTCAATGGGACCCATCAACTTTCTGGTTACCGACATTCTTCAAAATATCATCTTTTGTGTTCAACAGAAGAAAGAAATTCATAAAGGTTTGAAACAATTTGAGGGTGAGTACATGATGGCAGAATTTTCATTTTTAAGTGAACTATTCCTGTAATGGTAAAGCGTGCCCTCTTTAACAATGCAGGTAAACTAAATGTACTATGCAAACTTCGTACGAAGCTGAAACAACCTCAACATTAACAACAGAGTGTAAAATTGCAGTTCACGTAGTGACATTTCTATTGACACTGTTTTAATTTAATCCCAAATTTCTTTGATCAAACCTCTCTCCTACCCTTCTTTGCCTTTGCCCTTCTTAAAACAAAAACATTCAAATGATCTTACGTGGACTTACTTTTCAAAATCAGTTACAAAACATTATAAAAATATCATCGCAATCATGCGTTTATTGTCTATGTTTGATCAGTCAAAACGTCTTTTTCTTGATATCTAATGCATTTGACCATATTAGGAATTTCTTGGAACGTCATAAGATTTATGGCTCTATGAATCTCACTTGTGGACTTTCTGCGTGAGGGCGCCCTCTGGCTTCCAGTATGAACGAAACAGACATTACATGAGTGTTTAGCACTCCATAATGCTCACATCGCTAGTACTTCGTAACGATTTTAACTTGAGTAGTTTTTCAGCTTTCTACCTCTGGTTAGGCGGACATACAATTGCTGTCAGTCATCTGGTTTATTTTACTGACTATGGCAGGGGTGATTCATTTAAAATAAAAATGAATATGAAATATAAAAAAAATGCTAATAAAAAAGTATCACACCATAAAACAACGAAAATACTACATTACCATCTACTGAACTCTCCGTTTAGAGGTGCATGGCAATATTCAAAATATAACTGCATCACCCAGTTTGACCCATTATTAATTTGAGCTAAAAAAATAATAATAAAAAAAAGAGCTGGGCGCAAGCTAGACTGAGGAACCGTTACAGAGATTACAATACTCAGCGTGAGGATGGAGCACACGTCAGAAGTAATCTGTGTTTTTAACACTTCTCGCTGACCTCGGGTTACATAAGGACCAGCAGAGCACTGTGAGCTAGTTTATTCCACTCCAAAGCTCTGCTAAAAGCCCAGAGTGTAACAACCACACATATGTGCTTCTCTAAGGAGGACAGAGAAGATATTTAAAGAGGACCTATTATTCTTTTTTTTACATTTTCAACATTCTTTAGAGTGTAATGTTGCTGTTTGATCATCAGTTTTCAAGGTCTGAAAACTTACAAAGCACAAAGTCACTCTAAAAGGAGTTATTCTCTATATCAGTAAACACCTGAAAGACCTCCATTATAGTCTTGAGTTTTCTTCCGGGAACAAACACGTCACAATATTCCTATTTAAATAATTGACATAAAATAAAGGGGTGAGGTCCGGTTGAGCTGCATTAGTAGTGTGATGAAACTCGCGGTTATGGTAAGGGACATTTCTGAAACACGCTTGAAGCGGTTGTCCAAAACAACACACTCAGAGCACATTACACTTTTCAGAATAGAGACAAGAACTAAACAGAGTGTTACTGACAGACTGGGAAGAGAGGTGCTGCAACAATAAAACAGTCAAAATGTAACACGCTTACCCCGGTTCCGCAGTGTTTCCGGTCTCGTCTGTGACCGGTCCGAGTCCTTCTTGATAAGGTTGATGGGAAGGCCTTCTTTCGGCAGCTCCCTTAAAATCTCTCTAAATCGACTCCTTGGATCCAAGTTCATCTTCACTGTAAGACAAACACGGATATGGTTAAATGCAGCACTTTCACTAGAGATGTAATTCTACAAATTTAAGCAATAGTTTACTATTAAAATTTACTGTTCCAGAAAAATCCTGCTAAATGAGGTTTCTGCTATAGCTTGAATTCATTAGCTTTACTATAAATGATCATATATCAAGGTCTAAATCTAGCACTTTTTCTACAGGAATTCTGAAATGTTAATGCAGCCATTAAAAAAAAACTGTCAAGTGTGTTTTATGGGTCAGCTGTAAAATCCGTATGCAGCACCCTCAAATAAAGCATTAGAGTATACTTGAAGTTAAGGATCATTGAGATGGTGAGATAAAGTGTGGCCTCTGCACTCTTTAAATACACCCCTGAGGCTTCTGGGAAGGACAGTAGAGCCTTAACGGCAATCAATGTGTGTGTTTTTCAGTTTTTTTTTTTGCTGTGCTGGAGGAGAAAAGCAGTGAAGTGTTACAAGAGAGCAAAAGAGTGAGAGAGAGACAGATAACAAAAAGAGAAAGGACATTTCTTGCCCTCAAACACACGGCAGTCACATAACGGTCTCTTAGTGAGGGGTTACTAGATACAGCTGAAAAAACATCATCGATCGCATCTTACATTCCAGAACATGCTTAAAAGATACAGATCTCCTTCTGAACTTTGTAAAGTTTACTCTAACGGTGGCCCCAAGGCGTACTTGGACATCTAAGCCACATTAAAAACAAAACAAAATGCTGTATATTACAAATATTGTTGCTTTTGATTCTCTTTTTCATGTTGTTTAGGATAAAAAAAGCGCCTGAAAGCATATGCTAAATACATAAATGTAAAACAAAACAAAAAACAAAGCCAAACATTGTATATTACGAATATTGATTGTTGCGTTTGTTCCTCTTTTGCAAGTCGCTTAGGATAAAAGCGTCTGCTAAATGCATAAATGTAAAACAAAAAACAAAGCTAAAAAAAAAGTCAAACAAAGCAAATAAAAAACACTATATTATGAATATTGTTGCTTTTGTTCCTCTTTTTCCATGTTTCTTAGGATAAAAAAAAAGCATCTGAAAGCATCTGCTAATAAATAAATGTAAAACAAAACAAAAAACACAGGCAAACATTGTACATTACGAATATTGTTGCGTTTGTTCCTCTTACAAGCCACTTAGGATAAAAGCGTCTGTTAAACAAAACAGTAAAACAAAGTCAAAACAAACTAATCAAACTAAACCAAACCCCAAAAAACAAAACCCAAAAAAACAAACAAAGAAAAGAAAACATGGCTCAAAAAAAGTGAAATTAGTTCTGAGAAAAACTATTTGATATTGTTTTATAATCAAATGCAGTGGCATTCATACATGTGTAATTTAGGAATAAATACTTTCTGGTGCCACTGTATATCAGACTGCCTAAAAATAGTCAAAACAAATGTAAACATGTCCATGAAATAAACTTATTGCAATGACTTGGCACAAACTGGCAGTGTAAGTTAATGTCACATTTTATTAAAACTTAGTTCGAATTGCATCTGTGCACCTGAATCGCTGAGGACTATAATAAAATACTCATTTTGCACGACTTTATAAGCTACTTCCCCAAGCCAGAGGGAATATGTTCACTGCCTAAGGACAGAAAGCCATTACAGAGTTGATCTAAGAGCTTTTAGTGGAGAGGAAACTTCAGCAATAAAAAGAGAGACGCATCGAGCCATTATGGTTTGTAATAAGAGTGGAATGTGGGCTACTGGAGCACGAGGCGATACGTCTCCCTGCAGGACGGTCTTGTCTGTCTTTGTTCAAACATCCTGTACTTCTCTCTCTGATCCTCTGGGTATTAAAACACTTTGCGGGGGAACAGCGTTGCCTCCAACAGAGAACATTTTGATCACTGCACCGTTCATGAAAAAAGGCATGAGATTTGAGATGGCTGAAACAGGTAAATCAAGGTAATTCTTGGGTATTTTGGGTCTTTTGTTTTAAGGACACAATCTTGAGTAGGGACATTTGTTCTTGCCTTTTAAAGAGGAAAACATATTTGTCCCTCTGTTGTAACTAGGGCTGCACAATTAATCAAATTGAAATAGAAATCGTTATCAGTTAATAGTTATCTTGTGAGGTTTTTAATTATCCTGTCAATCATCAGAGTAGCTGGACACTTAGCACGTTTTTTTTTTCCCTTATTTCCCTATCACATATTTTAGTAATCATCATAAATTAGGTACCATCCGAAAACTTAAACACTCAAAACTTGAAATTAGACATTGCCTTACCATGGAAACGGTACTTTAAAAACCTTTTAACAGGCAAAAATTTTGTGATATCAACTTCAAATTTGGAACACAACTTGGTTAGACATATGGCTTTGATTTTCTAGCAAATTTAGACATATACATACATATATGATATATATACACATGTATGTATGTATGTATGTATGTATGTATGTATGTATGTATGTATGTATGTATGTATGTATGTATGTATGTATGTATGTATGTATGTATGTATGTATGTATGTATGTATGTATGTATGTATATATATATATATATATATATATATATATATATATATATATATATATATATATCACACACACACGTGTATATAAACGTGTGTGTGTGTGTGTGTGTATATATATATACATACAGTCTTTATAAGTGTACTGTAAAACAATGAACTAAACTTTTTTTTTTTTTTATAGAACATGTATTTTACAAAAAAAAAAAAATTATATATATATATATATTTTTTTTTTTTTTTTTTTTGTAAAATACATGTTCTATATAAAAAAAAAAAAGTTTAGTTCATTGTTTTACAGTACACTTATAAAGACTGTATTCCAAAGCATTCATCAATTGCAACCATTTAAGTTCAGATCAATGCTCAAAAAGGGGGGTGGGCAATTGACCTTTCGCCGGCCCCTCCCCCAAAACGGCCATTGTCCAATCACACATCATAGCAACCGTTACTATGTGAGCAGGTCCGACAAACAATTAGCAAGATGGTGAAGCGTGCGCCCACAGCGTTTGTAAATCGGATACTAGATACCCCGAGAGATTGTCTGGAGGAGTTGTGTTCTTTCCATTCCCAAAGCTGAAAACACAACGTGAGCGATGCCTACAATGGATAAAACAGTGTGGACGGCCCCACTCCCAGTTAAATTTGTCGAACATTACGAAGCATAAATACGTCTGCTGGCTGTGGTGTCGATGGCTACTTAAAGTTTGTTTTGTTTTGTTTTTCTGATCTGAAAAACTATCCTATCTGTTACTCAAAAAACATAATATTGTCTGAACCGCGAGTTTTATGATCCGTTGCCCCACTAATAAATATTATGGTCTCAACCGCGAGTTTTGTGATCTGTTGTCCCCCTAATAAATATTATGGTAAGTGCATTATGAAAGACAAGCAATGAAAGTTATTTAGATGCAAATTAAGCTTGTCTGGTTAAACAGTTATTGTGTGATTTCGTTAATTGTGCGTTGTCAACTTGAAGCATGAATTTGAGAAAAAATCATTTTTGGAAGAAAATGCACCACATACTTTTGTCAATGATATAAGTTATAGCTAAAAGATTGTAAAAGCTTTCAGTTCACCCTGCCTAATTGTAGTTGAAAAGTCAAATTAAGCTTGATTAATGATATACTGTGACTGATCAGATAAACTACAGCATCGAGAATATAACTCCCATGTGTTTTGCAGCATTTAAAATTTTAGTCATAGTGTGTTATGCGAAAAAACACATATAAGAAATTATTGCTGACAGCACTTTTATTTTCAGATAGTTTTTTCTTTCACACAAAAACACAACAGTGTGTGTCTTTCAATGCTTTTAAACACTTGTTTTCTTGTTCTTTGTCATATCACAAATGATGTGTATGAACACCGGTAAGCATTACCCTCGATAGAGACGTAGATAGTAGTCGTGTCTCCTTCATTGCGTATTTTTATATTTTGAATATATCCCTCCACTGCATACTGTAACCCCTTTTGCCTCGATCTGGAGGATATCGAGGAGGTATTGCTCCAAAAATGGTCACTGACACGCACGGGTATACCTCTTCCCGTCATGGCAATCTGTCGCGCTGGTCGTGTTTGACCATTTGTTTGTCGGACGTAGCAACAGTAACTAAGGGGGGCGGGGCTCGGCGAAAGGTCAATTATGAATGCAGTTGCTGCATGAAAGTGAATAATAGTCCTAGTTATAAGCAGTAAGTCACTGTGAGATGCAGTGACAGCAACTATAAAATGTGAGGTGTTCATTCATATTTCAAGTAGTTTGAAGTGTTTTGTATTGTTTTTTTTTTACCTGGCCCTCTGCCGCCACTGGTCTGGTTACTGCCACGACTGAACACAGAAGGAGGCTGAGACTTCTGCTTCAGAGTACCATGATTTGAGAAGAAAGCAGTCAAGTTTTCTCGAGTCAACTCCAACTTCTTACCACTCAGTATAGGAGTACCTAAGCGACAACAAAATTAAATAAAAAAAAACAAAATGCTTTAAGAACTACTGATAGTTCTTTTTTACTATGTTTATTTGTTAATATTATTTGTTTATATGTATATTACAACACAAATGTGCAGTGATTGGCATCTGAGTAAAACTAAAAATTGAAAGAGGCAGAGAGGAAGGGAAGGAAGGAAGAAAGAAAACACCCACAGCTTTCAAAGGCTCTAACTTGTATTCATTATGATTTAATATTTGCACTATAATTTATGAAAATTTTCAGTAAAATAAACATACAGGCTCTAACACCTAATCAACACACGGATTAGACTAAATATCCATCATACGTTTAACAATTTGAAGAAACAATATTGCTATTTCTAAATGAATTTGTTTTGTAGTGAATCATCATTGTAAGTGGTGCAAGGTTTACATTTAGATTTACTACCAATACTAGTGGAACTAGTTAAGCATTGATTTAGGATTCAAGATTTTATTTGTCACGTACACCGTTACATACAGATTACAACTTACAACTTGCAGTGAAATGCAAACACTGAATTGCATATGCATTGGCTAATACACAGAATCTAAAAATAGCAAACAACGGTCAATTGGTGCTAATCGATACTAGCATTAGACAGATTCACACTGACATTATCCTCTCTCCTAACAACAACAGATTTTTGAAGAAAAAAAAAAAAACCCAGATAAATCAAGGTAACACAAATTCTTGGGTATTTTGGGTCTTGATTTAAGGACACAATCTTGAGTAGGGATATTTGTTCTTGCCTTTCAGAGAGGAAAAAACATTTGTCACTATGATGTAACTAGGGCTGCACAATAAATTAGAATAGAAATTGTGATATTATCGTGTGAGGTTTTTACAGATTTACAGATATGCGACTTGTAATTAGTCTGTTAATTGTCAGTGTCCTGGTAGCGGAACAACTTTATTTACTGTACCATATTTTGTGGGACCCTATATTTTGAGCAGCATTTTTTGAGACAGTCACCATCAGAAATTTGGAGCTGTCAATCGATTCAATAATTTACAGATTAATCAAAAAAAATGCAGAATGAAACATCAAATGCATTGTTAAATGTGTTAAAAGGAATTATTTAATTATTAACCTTATTACTGTTTGTTATATTTTAATTTAATAAAATTAGTGGTCGACCGATATATCGGCTGATATTTGGCATTTTTAAAATACCGGCCGATAAGTTTTTCTGATTGGCCGAAGTGCATTTTTCTGAGTGGCACTGAGAACGGCAGCGCCTGATAGCTCTCACATTCTCAGTCTTCATTAGTTTACGGTCTCTGTTTAACAGTCATATCTAATACATCATTAGACAGAACTGTTAAACAAAGAAAGTAAACGGTATGCAAAAAAGTAAAGCGTTTGCTTTTATATTATTAGTAAAAGAAAAAAGACAAACAATTATACTATAATACTTTCTCATTAACCGTCAACATTCAGCAAATACGCATCTATATCCTTTAAACAAATCTCTGAATATCTAATAAATTAAATTAAATTAAATTTAAATTAAATTAAATTAAATTACATTACTGTCTATTAAATTTCACAAACCTTTAAATCAAATCCAGCTGTGAGATCTTGGTAAGTGTGCATTTGTAGCCTGCATGAAAGTGTCACTGTACGTGATGGTCAGTCTGTGCGTCGCGTGTGAAGTGAATGCGGAATCTCTAATTTCCCACTGTGTCATTGGTTTCATTGTGTGCTGTATGTAAAATTAGTGTTACCTTGTCTTTATCTGAAAAAAATATGATTACCAGTGCGCACGAAATTACCAGATTACCGAGTGTTACAGTGTTTACTTCCTTTTACTGTTCACTACTCATATATTTTAAACAATTACTTTATTTGTGAAAAATACTGTAATAGGATTGTAGATTCAAGAAGTTGCCATGCTAAAGTATAAGCATGTTTATTTTAAAATGTATTTATAATTTATTAAATACTGATATAGATAGATAGACAGACAGACAGACAGATAGACAGACAGATAGACAGACAGATAGACAGACAGATAGACAGACAGATAGACAGACAGATAGACAGACAGATAGACAGACAGACAGACAGACAGACAGACAGACAGACAGACAGACAGATAGATAGACAGATAGATAGACAGATAGATAGACAGATAGACAGACAGACAGATAGATAGACAGATAGATAGACAGACAGATAGATAGACAGATAGATAGACAGACAGATAGACAATCGGTCGACCACTAAATAAAATAACATGTTTACTAACAGCTGTGATCTCTATTTTTTTTTTTTTTTACTGGCAACAAAAAGAGTTTCAAAATATGTCAAAGCAGAATCAACTGCAGTGTCTCTGAGAATTACATATTTTTTTTAACATTTTTGTGTTGAATTTACCTGAATACAATAGAACTGCATTGAAAGGTTTTCTACCTGGTGCGTCTCCATTGATTGAGCTCTTATTTTGTCCGGAACTGCTGTTGCTCCGCTGTGCCTCGTCTGTTATCACAGAACTGCCATCAGGGTTAGTGTAGAACAAAAGCAAAGGCTGGAAGTGACCTTTGATGCATTTGGTGACCACGTCTTTCCACCTGGATCCCACCTTAAAAAAATAAAATAAATTCAAGTTATACAGTTCTTTAGTATCGTTAGTAAAGTACATCTGTGAAACAGACAGCAATGAAAAAGTGATTATTATTAGACGTGAAGGCACGCATGCCTCAGGGAGGCTTAGGTAAGAGTACGCAGGCTGTACTACAAAGTCTCTCTAGGCAAACAGATGTAACCTTCCTTCTTAATTAACAGACAGAAGAGAAAGAAAGAGCGAGCGAGCAAGCGAGAGAGTGAAAAGCAGGAAAAGTTAGAAAGCAGGATGTGGACACCACTGAAGAAAAAATGATCTGAACAGTCAAAAGCAACCCAGGCTCATTGGAAAATTTCTGCAAAATTATATTATGTTGTGTCTTGCACATTTCACGACATTGAAATGTCCAGTGAGTGGCCCATGTTCAGATTTATCCAAAACAGATAAACGTGAACCTGGCAACGTTTTATTACGTTGGTTGTTGTATGTATCGCAAAATTGTTGAATAAAGTCGTTATTTTGGGTGCTATTCTCGCATGGTAGTCACATGGATTATGTTAACGATGTCTTTACTACCTTTCTGGGCCTTGAAAGTTGCAATGACGTTGCAGTCTATGGAGGGATCAGAGAGCTCTCAGATTTCATCAAAAACTTAATTTGTGGTTCCAAAGATGAACAAAGGTCTTACGGGTTTGGAACGAGGTCGAGTAAGTAACGACACGAGGGTGAGTAAGTAATGACAGAATTTTCATTTTTGGGTGAACTAACCCTTTAAACATACCCAATAGCGTTAACAAAAGTAAACTTGACACAAAAAAAACACATTTTAGCCTGCTTGTACTAGAGGTCTGCAATCCCAGTGTGGCCCGGGAAAAGTTCGGAATTGCTGAGTGAGGGTGTGCAAGGGAAGATAGTGATGTGTGTGTGGGAAGCGGGGAAAAAGTAATGACTTGTGGGCTCACGCGAAATATAATTACCTAATAATAACAACTGTCACTGGTGATCTAAAGCGTTGCGTGTGGAAAGAAAAAAGAAAAAAAAAAAAGAACAAAAGAAGCCTATAGCACCGGACCGAGACCTTCCTTCCTATAGGCTTTTGTCACCGGGAACAGAAGTAAACGTGAAAGTTTCGGCCAGGAGTGGGACCTTTTATCGTGACTGTTTCACGGGACTACTACTTGAGCATTCCACATTGCAAGTGCAATGTTGTACAAGGTGAGCTATGTAGCAAGTTTGCCATGTAAGAAAAGCCAAACATATGGAGCTGGTTGTGTGATGTAAACATCAAAATGTATTAGTTTACAAATCATGCTCTATGGTAAAATGTCATAACATTGTTTTTGAAGTCATACATAGCAAAGGTTTTGAGGTCAAAACATTTTATTGTGCGAGAAACCACGTGCAAAGTCTTTATTAATTGATAATCTGCCCCAGTAATCGTAATTTGTGTGAAAAGGAATAAAAAGTTGTTGATGTTTTATTGCCTCTAGTGTTCATTTCATCTGGAAACTGCAGTGATTTGTATGTATTAGTAAGTTTGAGTTTTGCAAACATGTAAGTAGAGGCATGTTTTTCCATTGAGCCTGTGTTGGTCAAAATGCAAAGCAAAAAAAGAGCAGGGAAGATTGTAAAGGAGATTAATGAAGATATGTTTGAAAAAACTAATCAACAAAACAGCTGTAATTAAGTTAAGACATGTGAAAAAAAAAAGTGAGAAGTTCTGCAAAAATATGATAAGTTCTCTCTATACTGTAAGTTAGCAGACAAACATCTACTGTAATGCACATACTGTGTGTGTGCGTGAGTGTGTGAGGGTGATCCATCTTGGCGGCAGCGACGGGCACCACTAGCCCAGTGAGAGCTGAAGTGCACACGCAAGCAGAAGTCGCACACTACTGACAGATTGATGAAGAGATACGGGCCATGCACCACTACACTGGATCTAGACTTTTTTTCACTCTTGCTGTCTGCCCATCCAAATCTTTTATTTGGTGGTAATTAGTGACCGTTTACGCTGTTAACTTAATAGTGACTGTTTAGGCAGGTAATAATGAGTGTTTGCTTTGTGATTACATAAATCAAAGTTAAAAATGTAACTACGCTTTAAAATAATCTTTTTAACGTACAAATAAAATGACAATAACACGTTGGGCCTCAAAATCAAGAGACAAATATATTTTGCATAAAGAAAAAGGCTGTAATTTAATGATTTGGTGAAGAAACATACACAGTCAAAATAAAACAGTTTAACAAGGAAATACTATTTCAGTCTATCTATTAAAAAAAAAATCACATTTAGGTCAATGTGTTACTTGTGGTTTCTTTGTTATTAATGGTGAAATTTATTTGCAATTTTTGAGTGAAACCAGTTTCAAATTAAATCCATCAAATTATTTTTCAGTGAACTATAAACTCTCTGAGCGAGAGTGAAAAAGGAGGAAACAGTAGCAGTGTCAAGTTACAGGAAGTAAAACGGATATAGCGACCATGTGATCAGTGAAAATGGTATAAATGTTTAGATATTTAAATGTGTGGACGGAGGGAATGTTTGTTTAATAACGCACATCATCAGTGCCAGGACTGCTGGGTAGTTGCAAGAATTATGAATAGTACATTTGTAAATGTATAGAGAAAAGGACTCAATCCATAACAGGTAAGTATATTCTTACCTCTTTAACATTGGCATCATCAAAGAAAACCCATTTGGATGATTTGGTGTGGTAGGCAAAGGCACAATAATGTCTGCTGGAGTAACAGATCATTCCCACCAATAGCAGCTCACTCTTCTTTGCACGTTCGTCTGTGACGCGATAAAAGAGCTGCAAACACAAATGCATTTATTTAGACAATCATAACCCAAAAATCATTAACACTTCACAATAAGTTCCCTTAGTTATTAATGTTGCATTAACTTAATTAATATAATTTATTAACCATGTCATCATTTGTTCACCCTCATATCTTCCAAACCGGTATGATTTTCTTTCTCCAGTCAAACACAAAAGGAGATGTTAGACAGGACGTTTATACGGTTTCTTTTTCTCCATTTAGAGAAAACGGATGGTGACCAAGGGCTGTCGACCTCCAAAAATGAAAAAAATGAAAAAAGTGCTTTACAAGTACCACAATTCTTCATACTTCCAGTGTGTTTTGGAGCTCGACAGTCCATAGTCAACATGTACTTTTAATTGTGTACACATGAGCAGCATAAACAGCCAACTAAACATCTTTTGTGTTCCACAAAAAAAATAAAAATAAATCACACGTCTAGAACGACATGAGTAAACAATGACACATTCATAATTTCTGGGTGCACGTGTACAGCAGTTTCATGTGCTAGACTGCAGTCTTCTGAGAAAAACCAAAGAGTCCTCAGAATTAGAAGGCAGAAGTAGGTGACAAAACGCAAAAGTATGTATTTGCTGAAACAAGTGTAAATAAAGCAGCTATTGCACAACCAACACTTGTTCCTCCACCCGATTCCTGAATAGCTGGCTTTCTTTGGAGGCTCGTGAAACAATGGATTGCAAGCAGGCGGGGAGCCATTTTCCTCTGAAGTCTCCAACATCACATGGAGAACTAGGGAATGAATTAAAGCCTTTGTACTTGTCCAGGGGGTTTTGGCTGAGACTAATCCAACTGGAGGATGGTAACGTGGAAGTGGGCGAAAAGTAGAATGAAAGCTATTTAGCATTTGTGACAATTTGGTGTAAAAGAACTGATTCTTCCAATCTAGATCTTCAATACCAAACCAAATTCACTATGCTTGTTTGGACAGCTCTGTAAGGAGATATGAAAGGTCACCTACAGATGCATTTTAACATATAAGATGCATACAGCTGCACAAACAGAACGGCCATCTGGTGGAAAACAATGCTCAAATATGGCTTTATACTCCCACATGTGAGGCTGGTAATGAAGGCCGTCTACACACTCGGACGCCAGATGACCTTCCACTGTAGTGGCTTTCTGGTCATCAAGCGTGGGCTATGCAGTCACTGATGCAGTTACACAACCTCAGTCTTATGAAGAGGATAAACTCCTACTTTGTTTCATACATATGTTCCAAGGCACTAACCATAAATCGGCCTCGATGACACCAGCACCAGATGTACTATAAAAATAAATAACTGAAAAAGAGTAACCGTGCTGAGGTCAGAAGCTTTTTATAGCCATTTAATCTGGATGGAGGCTTCCTATGAATTCTATATTTTATATAACAGCCAGGAATAAGATGTTTCTTACTGGATTTCCCCACATCGACTCAGTCTTCAATGACATATAAATGAGTAACCTACAAGTTGATTAGCAGATTCTTGTAAATTTAGGTTTAAGTGTGAAATATGGAAAATACTCTTCTTACCAACTATCATATTTTTTATCTGCTAAGAAAAAAAGTACCATTGCAATGTAATGTGTTTTCAGACATGCATCATGGTAATTCCATGGGTTTGATTGGATTTTTTTATGCACATATAAAGAGATTGTTCAAAAAAAAAAAAAAAAAAAAAAAAAACCTGTATGACAAACCATTTTGGTTACCATTGACTTCTATTGCATGGAAAGAATGTTTTTTTTTGTTTTTTTCACAATAGAAAAAGTCTTACAGGTTTAGCATGACACAAGGGTTAAATAAATGACAGAATTTTAATTTTTGAGTTAACTATCCCTTTAAAAACCATCAATGTAAATCAATGTTATTTGAATATGGTATTAATCAGTAATGTAGTACATACCACGGTACACCAGCCACCATACTTATTAGTAAGTAAAACTGAAGACTTTATATCCTCCTCAACACATTCAAATTTATACCAAATTGACATTTGAAAGTACCTTGTAAAGTATAATCAAATGTGACCAATCTGGAAGTACATTAAACATTTATTTTTCGATCAAATCTTTTATTCTGTGTCACCAAGATGTTTTACAAAGCATTGTTTCATGATCCCCTGGTGTACTGTAGTGCTTTTGTAATTTGATTCTTTAGGACGGGGTCAAGCACCTTTCTGAAATGAACCAGGTGGAGCAGAGTGTTTGAGAAAGTTTGCTAGACAGCATTCTTACCCCTGAGAGGTTGAGGTGTGGTCCGAGAGATCGGAGGACGTCTTCAGTGAGGTCTGAATGTTCTGAGTCCCACACAAATCCAATGGTCACGATTTCTGGAGAGTTCATCAGCACGCGCCGGATCTTGATTCTCTGACCACAGTTACTCTATTGAAAGGACAGCGACAAAACAATTATTTATTTGTTAGTTTTTTAACAGTTTTTGTGTGCGTTTCTTTAAATGCAAATGAGCTGCTGCTCCCCGCCCCCTTTTCCAGAAGAGGGTGGAGCCTTTACAGCTTGTGCCTTGGATACTCTGCCAACAATCTCTATCATGGTTACGCTCACATGACATTGCAGTTCTTTATCATCACGAAAGTTTATAAGTTGCATGCAATTTAAAGCCATATCAGTTTAAACTTCTGATATGTGGTTTTCTGAGCACCCACACGCCGCGTGAGCACTAAACCAAGCTTAAACTGTCAAATACACACAAAGTTCACATAAACACAGTCGGTTATGTCTGTGAACGTAAACAGCTGGGAAAGAAAGTCGCATGTACATATTAGATATGTACGCGTTTTAAAGTGGCAGCCTAATATACAGTACCTGCGCAGTATCTGTGCTGTTAATGTAAATCAAACAACAATGTGAAAAACAAGATAAAGATAGCGGACTGTGTACAGCTTACTCAGGGGAGGAGCTAAGCTAATAGGGCCTGCTCCACTGTGACATCCCAATGGATGCATTCCTGAACGGCTCATTCGAGAAACCGTTTTTGATTTACGTGGAAAATAGCAAACAGAGTGGATGTATTTTTACCATAACAGGGTGGTTGTAAACACACTGCGGACACATAATTATGTTCAAAAACAATGTCAAAGTGAATTTGCTTTATAGGTCCCCTTTAAATGCGTCTATGTAGTTTTTATTATTTTATTTAAATTATTTTAGCATTTCAGCTAAACTAAATGCCTTGGCAACTACCTTAAAATAAGTGTGATGTTTAAAAAATATATATTTTAAGGCGAGACACGGCAGGCAAAAACATTGATTTTTCATGCAGTGGTCAGTTTTGAGATTTTGGGCTTTACTCCTTTCAATATATGTTCTTTCAAGCTGCTATAAAGAAAACGTTGAAAATATACATTAAGATGTTTATTTTATTACATTTTGTTTACTTGCGGCAGTAAGTTTCTCCCGAATTTACCAAGAAGTTAGCATTCCAACGCGACATGCCGAGTCCCATCTGTTTACTGAAGTCTGTCATGACCGGTATCGTTGTAAAGCTCTGAGACTCCTGCACAACGCTATGTAACCCAAATATGGGCATTTCCTTTCTATCAGTAACCAATCGTGAATGTCCAAAGGGGGATTTAAAGCTAATGACGAAATCTCATTTAGAGCTATTTAAATCTTTAAAATGCCATTTTCTCAAAATGAGTTTTTTGTCATTCTCCAGTAGAAACATCTCAGCCTATGTAGCACCTATGTACACCAAACTTTCCAGTTATACACTTAGCAGTATTCTGAAGATATTTTTAGAGGGATTTGTTAATAAATCAATCCTGGCCTGATTTATGTGACATTTTAATTAAAAAAAACATGGCGAAACTCAATTTTTTAAAGCTATGGACAGTATATTTTGATTTCCTAGGTAAAGAAAGCATATATCCTGAAATCCCTCTGAAATTATTATTTTTTTTATCTTGTGTGTTAACAAAATGAAAACATTTTTTTTCATCTGGCTTTATCATACGTTTAGATCCATCTACCGGAAATATATGCAAAAGTGCACATATTTAATGAGATAATGCCTAATTGGCATAATTAAACATACAAATTTCAAAAACTTGTAATACATTTTTTTTATATACTTGTGTAAGTAATCAACTGAGGAAGTTTCATGGTGATATCTATTATTTAAATTTTTTACCCTATTCACCTGCAGTGTCTTGCCTTAATTTCAGTTTATTTGAATGAATGATTTTAATGAATGATTTTTTTAACGGTTTTAGATTTATTTAACTATAATAACCCTATTTTTACCAATCATTTCATTACTTTAATGAGATGCATGCTTCTAACAGTGACTAGTACGATGTGACTTCCTACTTCGCCTGTTTAAAAATGCAGAATGTGTTGATATGCGAGAGGAACGTTCCGGTCTCGTGTTTCATCTTGCCGTCACATAGAGGTGTTACACTTGCAGAATATCAGATAAGAAGGGTATGTGTGTTTGTCCTTGTGTGTGCTTAATGACATCACATCACATCACATCACAGAAAGAGCCATCATATTAGTGCATGATGGTGTCCTCTAATGGCTAAAAGCTCTAGTAAATTCTACATTATTAATCAACATTACCAGACACCTACCGGACAGTTACGCATATCTCCAACTGTGCTGGCGGCTTTTAGCAACTCCCCAAACATATCTGGGCGCATCCTTTCATCTCTCATCTCTGAGGCTTGTTGGCTGGAGTGCAGAGAAAGAGGAAGAAAGAGAAACCGAGATATAAAAAGCAATTTGATGACAAAAATCACATAGTTTCAGGTATTTTGATCTTTTTAGGTCAATACACCAACAAAACCACGTCTCAAGTTTCTGGCATGATGGCTGGAGAGGGTCTCACTTACCAGAGGGCTGTTGTGGACACATAGTGTACAAGCTCAGTGAAGGGTAGCGGGTCGGATGATGCACCACAGCTCCTACACACTGACTGCGGGGGGAATCACACACACACAGTGATGCATGCTAATATATGATGTAAAGCCTTAATTACACTACTTTATATGATGTAAGAGATGTCTCAACCCAAGTAAACTGTGTACAACCTGAGGGTGTAACCAATTTTAAAATTCCTTATACGGGCAAAACAAGAATGAACACTTTCTTGTGTCCAAACAGCAAATAACAAATTACTTTACAGTCTCTCGTGTACACAAAATGTACCGCGGCTTAACCATGGTTTTATGTATTATGCAATGAGTCTCTTACAGTAAAAACAGTAATATTGTGAAATATTATTACAATTAAAACAAGGTTTTCCAAAAAATTTAATTAATTCTTGTAAAGCAAAGCTTTACTCCAGTCTTCAGTGTCACATGATCCTTCAGAAATTATTCTAATATGCTGATTTACTGCTCAAAAAAAACTTTCTTATTATTATTATCTGTTTTTTAATTTTTTTTATTCTTTGACGACTAGAAAGTTCTAAAGAACAGCATTTATTTGCACTAGAAATCTTTTTTAAACTATGTTAAAGTCTTTACTTTCTCTTTTGATCAATTTGATGCATCCTTGCTGAATAAAAGCTGAATAAAAATGTAATGACCAAAGCGTTTAAACTGTAATTTATGTGACACACTATACACACACACGTGTACCATGTTATTAACGTCTAATACCATCACAATACTTTTACAAGGGCTGTGTGTGTTCCCATGCCTCAGGAGAAGGAGAGGGAATGGATCCTGAATTAGTATTCCCTTCGACTATTCCGCCCACTGTACCCGACTGATTGAAAACCACCGTCGCAGGATAGCGATCAATTCTCTATTACTCACAGGAGGCGCGTCTGCATGCACGTGTGTGAAGGAGTGTTAAAGCGCTACAATACCTGTTCATAAAGTGCCATAGCAAACTTCTGATGAGTGATACAAGATTTGGATGTGCAGGCGTCGATATCGTCGTCTGGCGCGATGTGCAGGTGAATCCTTTGTAGAATGTTCTCCTATGAAAAATACAAAAGCCTACAGTTTGTGTATGTCATGAGGAATTTTACACAAAAGTATATCAAAATAATAATAATAATAATAATACATATTCACACACATACACAGTAATTATGTTGACATGAAAACAATAATTTCTTGTATTACCAGATATATATACACAATGGATTTGATTGGGCTGGTACAATGATGCCTTGGCATGAAGTGAATGCACTCTAAGCTTTAGTAATTTTCCCCAAGCCTATTATCTGCTTAAATACACCCTTTCAAACCTGAGAACCGTGGGTACATTTAGCAACACCAATAGCGCTGTTAACACCAATTTGCCTTTTGAAAGGAGGCAAGATTAATTTTCCCCAGTAAAGATTAGCTTGTTTTAAAACAGCCCTAGTTCAGCATAAAAAGGCAACCCGGACAAACAGACAAAAAGCCTCTCTAGCCAAGCGCTGATAGAGAATCTGCATTGACTGGGAGAGCAGTGTGAACGCATCTGTGCACTCCAGGCTTGCTTTGATAGAGATCATTCATTGATTGTGTTGTTTAGGGGAGCTCTGTAAATGGACCTTTACTGAGGTAATGACTGACTCTCCACAGTCCTGCTGCGCTAAACAGAAATTGATTACAAGTCCCAGTTCTAAGCAGGTTTACTGCAATTAGGTGGCCCTAAGAGAAATCCTGCACATTCCGAAGGGGTAAACATGCTTACTTCAGCTTTCCAGAGAGAGAGAGAGAGAGAGAGAGAGAGAGAGAGAGAGAGAGAGAGAGAGAGAGAGAGAGAGAGAGAGAGAGAGAGAGAGAGAGAGAGAGAGAGAGAGAGAGAGAGAGAGAGAGAGAGAGAGAGAGAGAGAGAGAGAGAGAGAGAGAGAGAGAGAGAGAGAGAGAGAGAGAGAGAGAGAGAGAGAGAGAGAGAGAGAGAGAGAGAGAGAGAGAGAGAGAGAGAGAGAGAGAGAGAGAGAGAGAGATATTAGGACAAGGGTGCATGAACTGTGCTGTGGATACTGTACATAATAGCATCTGAGCTTCATTTGGAAATTTTTCATAAAAGTTTTTTATAAAAAGACATTAATCAAAAATGACTACATTAAATTAAGCAATTGGGTTTGATATTTTCCACAAATGTGACAAATTGAATAAAAAACTGAGAGGTCACAATGCCAAAGACTACCAACAACCTGCAAAAAAAAAAAAAAAAAACGATAATATGATAAATGTGATAAAGACGTTTATAAAGTATAATTAAATATTTATCTAGAAAATAATAATAATAATATTATTTAAGGGATTAAGGATTTATAATAATACAACATAACATAGTATGTATTCCTGGGCTATATCAAAATGTCTGATATGTTGCATTGATCGTAATGTACTTTTTGTTTGTTCATTAAGTTTCCTAAAGAGTATGATATAAAAAAAAAAAAACACATGTATGTATGTATGTATGAAAAAAATGTATGTATGTGTATGTATATGTATATGTATATGTATATATATATATATATATATATATATATATATATATATATATATATAGTATTTATTAAATTTTTTCAGGTTTCATTGTAATTTAAGTTTTAGTATTTTTTATATTTCTATTACGCTTTAATTTATTTCAGTTTTAGTAATTTTATAGTTTTCATCTAATGCTAATATTTTATTGTATTTCAATTAACAAAAACGTTTTAATATTTTTTGGTTTAGTTAATTTAATAGCACTTATCTCAATGTTTTGTTTTGTTTTTAACTTCAAAACGAAAACAGAGATTACAATAACGATAAACGATTTCAATTTATTAATTCTGAGAGATATATACATCTGTAGTGGTCATCATGCATCAGAGGGTTAAAACAAGGCTACAAAAAGTATCTATCTAAAGTGCATATCATGGCAAGTTCCTCATTCTGACTCACAAAATCACACACAAAGACACTTACGAAGCACTCAGCAGCATCATCCATGAAGCCTAACTGAAAGCGCTGCTCATCCTTAAAGGTTTCGGCGAGGGCATTACGCAGGTTGTCTGAGGGTAACGCTCGCTCTCGGCTGTGCTGGAACTGACAGAATATTCCCTGCAAAACAAACATGAAGTGCTTTTTAACACTTTTCATTAAAGAAAGTATTAAATTCTGCTTTATGATGAGTTTGGCCATGAGAATACCTTCAAAGCGCAAAAGATGCAGGAGTCCCCCAAGCAGTAGTGGTTTGGAAGCTGGCGAAGACTCCGTCGGAAGATATCGAGGTGCCAAAGCACCTGGAGTGCATGGAAATAACAGGAAATTCAGATTTAGAAATACCTCACCTCAATGAATGACAAACATTTATTACATATCTGCTCCAAGCTGAAATGAGGTTAGATACTTTCTAAGGGTGTGTTCACACTTCAGTTTTCTTGCTCCGGAACAAAAAATTATACATTTAAACCTGGTTTGCTTAGCATTCACACCGTCATTTTTTAAAACTAAACCTAAATTTGCCATAATTTGCCGTCTACTGTTTGAAACAGCCTTCCTGTCAGAAATATGCTGCCTCAAAATCCTATATAGGTAGGGATCTCCTCTAAATGGTGTGCTTCTCCTCCAATGTATCTTTCTAAACTAATCATTCTTCTGATTTTGCATGACGCTTCAAAGTGACAATTTTAAAGTCAACATCCGATGGCCATGCATTATTTAATTTTTTTTGCCTTTTCTTATTGGGAGTCCTTTTGTTCTTAAAACTCTGAGAAATATGACTCATTGTCCTTGCTTGGTGGAACAGCTTAAGGGAGATTAGGCTATGACAGAGGATGAGGGGTGAGAGATGTTCATCTCTGTGTGTGTGTGTGTGTGTGTGTGTGTGTGTGTGTGTGTGTGTGTTTGGACTAGCAGTGTAAGGTTACTCTTCATCCTTGTCTCTTTCCCTTAGGCCCCAGACAACTTAGTCTGAGTATGACCTCCTCACTCCATGGTGATGAGTACAGGAACAAGATAACAGAGAGAGGAAGAGATACACTCAATCATAATGTCCATGATCCTATCCAAAAGGGAAAACTGGCTTGCAGTAACTAGCAGACTAGGAGCATGACAAACACTGTTGTGAGCAAGATTTGGGGGTTGATGGGTGGAGTTGGGATGTCATAAATACTCTGAGGAGGAAATGACAGGTTGCTGTGGTCAGAACTCAATGCGAGTCATAAGCTAGTTAGAATGTTTACGGGGGTGGGTGATATTTTTACGTTACTCTTGTGAGACCAGTCGATCTAACTTTTATATGTAGATGATATACTAGTTAACTAACTAGATTAAATAATATGGTAAAATGATTACCATTATTAATTTACCTCAAAGTACCATTGGTAAGAATATCTGTGTGGAACTGTGAATACATATGCAGTTCAAAAGTTTGGGGTCAGTAAGATTATTTAAAGAAATTAACACTTTTAATGGTTTATGCATTAATTTGATCAAAAAAACTACAACAAAGACATTTATTTTGTTACAAACGATATATATTTCACACATGCTGTGTAAAAAATGTATCATGGTTTCCACAAACTTAAGAAGCACAAAATGTATAATAATTATAAAAAATGTTTCTTGAGCAGCAAATGAGAATGATTTCTGAAGAATCATGTGACACTGAAAACTGGAGTAAAGATTCAGCTTTTCATCACAAAACACATTATTTTAAGTTTTAATAAATTTTCACAATATTACATTTTTACTGTATTTTTGATCAAATAAATGCAGGCTTGGTGAGCGTAAGACTTCAATCAAAAACATTTAAAAATCTTAATGATTCCAAACCTTTAATGGTAATGTGTGTGTATCAATTGATAGATAGATGAATAAAACGAGAGATAAATGGATGAAAAGAATGAAAAAAGTTCCCCCAGGCAAACACGAACCTGCACTGCACTGTTGAGGAAACAGCTGTTCTGTCCCGGCTCATTTAGTAGTCCCTTGGTGGGGGCCAAGGACATCATAGATCCCGGCTGGTAAGACTTGGAAAGATTGCCTCCTGGTCTCTTGAAGAACTTGACCCATGCCATTGGATTTGGGGTATTTGCCTTCCTGCTGATGAACAGTTACTTGTTAAAGAAGGTTTGAATTGTAATTTCAAGTAATGATTTCACAAACAAAAGTTGGAACTGCTGGAAAAAGGTTATGACTATTTAACTTGAGGCTTTTAAGGTCTGCTTCCCAGTCAATCATTGAGTAAAAGCCTTTATTTTTGCTACTGACCTGTATGAAAGAGGTCTCTTGATGTGTATGTCCTAGACAGGATGGTTTGATCATTCCCTGAATTGAGTTGGGGAATTTGGCGAGTTGTTGGCGGATACTGTGGCCATAAGGCCTCTAGTGACTCGCAGCATAGTTATAAAGCACACATGAGGTGTCAGCTGGAATCAGTCAACCTTTAAAGGGTCATCCATGTTTCTGACGCTACTCTTGAAGGACATCAGCCTTAGGATGAGCAGGACTCACTCTGTGGAGAGAAGCAAATGCATGAATTCTGGAAGCAATGAACATGCCTGCTTGAATAACTCGCTCGCAATTTAATCTACACGTTGAATCTGAGCCCGACTAAATCACACACATTGATTCCTGCAAAATGAGACGCTAACAACAACACAGAAACGCTTGTCATTATAAACACCTCCTTATAAATCATTAACGGGAGGAGTGGCTATTCATTCAAAACTGTGCAAAAGTCAGTAGGTCAGCTCATCCAACTGGCACTGCTGAGCTAAATAACATTATTGTTTAACTTTTTTATGACTTTGCACCAACTTGTTTCTACAGAATGCAAGGTGCAAGCAAGCTGACATCACGGTCTTGGCAAGTGCACAGAAAAGCAATAAAAGACTGAAAATATACAATGGCAGCTTCTTTGTTGCTTACAATCGAAAATCAGTATAGTGTGCGGTTAAAACTAATTCAGTCAGTGGCAATGGCCTTAATATCTTTCACATTAGGATGAGTCAATCAGGACGTGATAAAATTGCATTAAAGCAAAAGTACTGTAGTAAGTCAAGTCTTTTTTTATATAGTGCTTTATACAATTCAGACTGTTTCAAAGCAGCTTTACAGTAATACGCAGAATCATAACAGTGTTCATACTGCAAAATTAAACATTTTAAACTTACATTTTAGCAGTAAAGCAGCTCTACAGAAAGTTATTCATCTCGAGTCAGTTCAATGTTAATTCAGTTCAGTTCAATAAATGTTTAAAGTGAATCAATTATGAAAGGAGTTCAGCTCTGCTATAAGCATCTCTACAAAGGACAATACTGTCATTATTCACTTTGAGTCAGTTCAATGTTGATTCAGTTCAGTTCAATAACAGTGTCGATCAATTATGAAACAATTTAAATTCAGCTTTGAAGCAGCTCTACAGAGGACAATAGTGCCATTGCTCAGCTAAATTTAGTGCAGTGTTGATTCAATTCAATTCATTGATTCAATCAATTGGTTAACTTTACAGCATTGACAAAAGCAGCTCTACAGAAGACAAGTGTCCTTATCCAGCTCAAGTTTCAATCTCATCTTGAAGTGTCGGTGCAGTCCGATAATATTTCAGAATATTACTAAAAAAATGAATTGTCTTTTAACATCACTGTTGTCGAAAACAATATCCTTCTTGTGTAGTTAGTTTTATTAATCTTTATTCCAGCCAAAGAGGTCAAAGCTTCCTAATAACATTCCCATTCATCGCAACACACAGGGTAGAATCCATGTGGCGTTTGGGAAGTTCCAGGTAGCAAAGATTTCAGTGCCCAGGGATGTTTTTGACAATGCGACAGCACTAGAAATGGCTGACTCCCTTCCTTGAGCAGTGTACTTATTACAGAACCAGGGAGCATTTTGAAACACACCCATGTGAAAACATGCTCTCCACCCTGACTGATGCATTGGAGGAGTTTTACTGTATGCAAACTCTCCTAGAGACCTACTCCCATAAAAAAAAACTAAAAACATTACAATAATTTACCATTTTTGGTCGATGGCAACCTTTTTTCTGCTTAGTGGCCCAAAGCAAAGTCCATTCTTCATCATGCAGCGGTCTCTGCATAACTACACGGTTTTAAAACCATTACCACAACTTTATACTGATTTATCATTTCTAGTAGGCCTAGGCTATGTTACCCAAAAGTAGTGCTTTGTTTAAGAGAAAGAATCTTTTCAAGATTTTCTGAGACCATGCTGAAATAATGCATTCCTGTGATACCAATATTAACTCTTTCCCTGCCACTGATGAAAATTTTCATCATTTGTGAGAACACATCCAGACCCAAATTTCCAGCTTTCCGTGTCTTCACTGTTGAACGGTAGGGGGCGCTATTACACATCTTCTGAAAGAGTGCTGAATCTCCTGATCAAAACACTGGCAAAGCAGCAGCAGAAACAAGCAATAGCATAGGGAAGCAGATGCATTTGTAAAATAACAAGATCATCAACAATAAACAGCATATAAACTTCCTAGTGCCTAATGTTACTAGATGAAATGTCGACCCAGGACGAGCTATAACTGTGCAAGCTTTGGGGCGTTGATGGACTCGATCTACTCCATCTGTGTTTTGATCATCGTTCTGAATCTGATCTGGATGTAGTCTTTGAGAAAAAAGCGTTTTTCTCAGCTTTTTGCTCAATGTTTAAGCTAGAATAAAGCAGGTTGTTCTTTCTTTTGATATAGCCTATTGCATGTTTAGATATTCATACAACATATTCATAGGGGGCCATGAAAATTCTGTGAAAATGATACAAATGCTGGCGGGGAAAGAGTTAACAACTGAACAGGACATTTTTTGGCTCTGAGATTGTGGTGTGGAGGTCTGGAGAAGATAAACCTCAGAACCGTTTGATTTGGTGAAAACTGAGCCAAAAATTAGAAGATTACTTTTGGTTTCAAGTTCAGTTTCAGCAAATGCTGTTAAACTATGTTTGTCCCAAAATGACCTAGACTACATATTTGTCTCCAGCTCTTGTGACTGTCGCTCGTTCAGAAAAGCATCAACAAACGAGTAAGTCATCAAACTTGAGAAAGCATAAATGTCAGGATGATGCATGTTATTTTTTCTCAGAACGTGTCAGTACACAGATAGCAACGGAAACCTGCTGAACAGCATTTCATTCACACTGGTATTCAAACAACTCAGAAGTAGTTTTAAGGTGACCAGAGCACAGTGTGACCACTGACGCAATAACAGTATTTCTGCTGAGATTTAACAAAGAAGCAGCACGTAAACAAGGCAAAAACACCTACTTGAGCCTGTGAGGTTCCTTTCTCATTTATAATGTGGTCACAGTCTGCCACAGGAACACATTCCAGGGTGATCACTTAAGATACAGTGTTGCTAAAGAGCTCTCGTCTTCAGGATTGGGAGCCCTGGAGACACACCTCTGCAAACACATGCTCCAGTTTGAGCCAACAACAACTAGTTTGAACATGATGTTCATGTTCAGGTGTTTTCCCCCCTGAAGCGTCTATTGATCATCTGTTCACTCCATTAATAAGTTCTGATTTTAAGCCAAATTATGAAAAAGGCAGATTCAATCTTCATGAGACTGTCTAGGTCATATTTCACAATGAAAACTACTTTAGGACCATTAAGATTTTTTGCATTGTGGTATTTTACCACATTATTTGATCAAATATCGCATTACAGAAATGCAGAAAAAGAGACAACGAATTTTCACGAATCACTTCAAAAAGGAAAATACAGTTAAGTGCAACATGTGCAGCACAAGTCATATAGGCTACATATAGGGTGACCAGACGTCCCGAAAAATTCGGGACAGTCCCGAAATCTAAGCCGTTGTCCCGAATCCCGAATCCGGCCCTAATTGTCCCGAAAATTATACTAAAGCAAATTCTTGAGTAGTTATTGTCTGATAAAACATTAAAAACTGTCCGTGGAGGTTGAATCGTCCTGCAGTCAGCCCCCGCCGGCTGCTCATTGGCTGCAGCATCTTTTTTTGTTCTTTTTTTTAAGTTCTACAAAGATACTGTAGGCGCGAATTTAAATGCATTGATAAGCGAGCGCAAGTTGCCGCAGCCGTGAGGACAGTGAATGTGCAGGCATCCAGTCGTAAAGGAGTGACTGATTGGTCGCGGCACTGTGTGCAAAAAAATACTTCGGCCTAATGTCTGATGTTGGGTTACACAAAGCAAATCATCTACACAATTATTTAGTTTTCATATTTAATGACCGACAATTTCGTCATAATAATAATTTTGGCATAAGGTTTATTAGCGTTAGGCTAGCCTGAAATGTCTGATTTACGCACTGTTACAACAGTTTTTTTGTTTTTTTTTTGTCACAATGACATTTGAATTCATGATTTTAATATTGTTTTTTTGTGGCAGACTAAAGATTAATGACAGACTGTTGATCTTTGAATAAAAATATGTTTGGTTCAGGTTTGAAAATTCATTTTATTATAGGCTATGTAGTCTAATATCATAGTAGGACTACCCCAAAACCTCCCCAAACAACACTCCCCCCCCACCCCCCCTCCCTGTCCCGAATTTCAGCCAATCTCATCTGGTCACCCTAGCTACATACAATTATAATGTGAACACTATAAAAGTGTGCTTGGGATATGGCTTTTAATGGTGAAACTTTTGTTTTGTAATCAGGCTCAAAAATGATATAAAATTTTTCCAATATATTGGCTATCAAATATAAAGAGTTTAAAAGGTGAAGATAAAAGTAAATTACTTTTTTTTTTTTAAGTAAAAGTTAATTGATAGGTTTACAGACATTTCCTTTAACCCTAAAACACGGGCAATAAGATTCAAAATACGGGCAAAACTTTCTTCATAATATAAACATTACATTGAGCAATATTTGAACAGACTTTATAGCATGCCACGGAAACTAAAATCCTCCAAAATGTCACCGTCTAATATAACTTCAACTTCCATCACTCAGATCAAAGGAACAGAAAAACTGAATTTAGTTTTAACCCAAGATCTAACTGCTGACTTTTATTTCAACAAGGAGCCATTTTTTTTAGGAAGCAGCAGCACAGAGGAAGCATTACTGAAAAAGAAAAGCCCCTGGATAAAGTTACCCAGGGTAAGAATCCCATTTCTTTGTTAGAGATCATGTTTTAACTTTTTTTATTACTTCGTTTTACCAACCCACACATGGTCACAACTACTTCTGTTTGGACCTCTCAGATGTCACAAGGCTGGAAACATGAGTCCCTGCCTCTGCAGTCTTATCATCACTGGCAGTAATAGAAAGCAGCGTGGCGCAGAGCGAATCATAGCTCCCACAATCAGGTGATGATGTAGCTGGAGAGCGGAAAATGCTGACATTATGGGTGACGTTTTTTCTCCTGAGCTCATGAGCCACCGGTTATGGTAATTCATCCCAGCATGACACAAACTTGGCCAGCAAGAGTGAGGGTGAGGTAGCACAAAAAAAAAGGTGAATGACAAAAATACCTGCCATTTGAAAGCTACAGAATCCACACTACCTACTGTACACTGTAAGATAGGTTCATTAACTAGATGATTATCACTTTATCAGTGGTATTTGCTAAGCCAAACCTCACTATAATTGCGCAAACTTAAAGGATTAGTTCACTTCAAAATGAAAATGCTGTCATCAAAAGAAGATATTTTGAAGAATGCCAGAGAGTTGATACTATGGAAGTCAATGGGGTCCATCAACTGTTTGGTTACCGAAATTCTTCAAAATATCTTCTTTTGTGTTCAGCACAAGAAAGAAATTCATACAGTTTTGAAACAACTTGAGGGTGAGTAAATGATGACAGCATTTTCATTTTGAAGTGAACTATTCCTTTAAGGTTGTGGATTTTAACAAACCACTAACCCCAACCATTAAACTTTGACAACCTTGCTCTATTTGTGCATCAGACTAAAAAAAGATCCCTGCAATGACGTATTTTTATAGGCCAAACTGGAACCATCAAACCAAAACTTGACGAAAACTCAATAGGACTCTTCCATTGGTATTTGGATTATAAAGACAAAGATATGGTGAAAGTGAACTAATCAGTAGATGAGTTTACTTGTTTAGAGTGATCACGTTGGATAAAAGCATCTGCTATATGCATATATGCAAATGCATAAATGTGATGATGACGTTTAATGTCCCGACAACCTCTGTAGTCCCATTTTGTTACCAACCACCATTTTCAAGACAAGTAAAAGCTTAAAAAAACACAAGGGGATATTACTGGTGTATTTTATGATGTAGAATAAAAAAATGAAAATATCTTGAGCTTGTTAACCACAGACACACAGCATTTAACCAAAAACCCATTAAAAAAACCCCACTGACTTCAGAATGATGGAACCGGAAGTGCTAAAATTGTTTCTGTGTTTTGGCTAAAAATGTGTCATCCCTGCAGCCAGCGCTCTATTGCACGGCTTGTTGAGGAGAGGTGTGCTAAGTGATCAGACTTATGATCTTTGATACAACAGACGGAACAAATCCCAATTCTTTTTTAGACTCCAAACACAAGGCGGCCCTTTATCCATATCTAGACACCAAACCATCATAGCTACTAAACCAGACATTTCAAAATATACAGTAATGGTTACAGTCTGGTTTCAGTCATGCAATTGGACTCTTCCTCTTCTTTCCTAATGTAAGAAATTCCCTCATCCATTCTATAAAGAGCTGGAATGTCTGAACTACAGATGAGATCATTTCCTGTGCTTTTGATCAGCTTCCTAATTTACGACTCGCTTAAACTGACATTTTTGTGCTAAGAATATATGGGAAGAAAAATCCTGATTATTCTTGGTATTGAAAACAAACTATGCAACACATTTAAAGGGATAGTTACCCAAAAATTGTAATTCCAGACATTCCAAACATGTTCTGTGGAACACTAATGGAATATTTAAGACTTTAAGTACAATAATAAATGGCTCTTTCTCCTACTTACATTATCCATTAGTTTTATATTACCTACGTATTAATTACCTACCATGACTACAGCTCTAAGATTATAATTTATCTGAATATGGAGCTCAAGGTTCTGTAACGTACAAAATTTAAGGCTTCGATGAACTGTCTAATCACTGATGGTTTAATATCTTTCCTAAGCTAAAGTAAAGATCCCTCCACAGATTGACAG